>NC_085023.1:3678913-3865754 GCF_963692335.1 Osmerus eperlanus | reverse complement strand
CCCTGCTCTGCCGGCACACAATCAGCAGACTTGCAAGACATCTAAACATTCCAGACGACATGACATTTCCCCCACAAATAATAACTTAATTTATCTGCTGACTGTTTCCCATGGCCATCTTAAGCTAAGGTCAGGGGCCTGTCCTTCCTGTTTCTTGGAATTGGAGGACATGTGGTGTTGATTCCGATTTTGTTCTTGTTTGTGGACCTGTCAAATGAGATCCCTTCTTCTCCTGTTCTCTCCTCTTCTCCCCTCAGTGGTTAGAAAAGGGAGGTGTAAGGGAGGAGACAGAATTATGGGTATAGAGCTCTTTGTCCCTCTATGTGTTTATACTTCATCAGACCAAATGGAAACTGTGCTACTGAGATGTGCTGACTGATAAGATAGAGGGGGACGGATGGTAGCGACAGAGAGAGAGAGAGAGAGAGAGAGAGAGAGAGAGAGACAGGGAGAGCCAGAGAGAGCCAGGGAGAGAGACATTGAGAAAGAGAAGAGAGCAGTGTTCTCCATCAGCTAGTGGGCAGCTCTCGTCCCGGGGTGTTGGTCTCAGCTCCTATTGCTGAGCCCTCCCCCCCCTTCCCCCCTCTCTTACACACACACACACACACACACACACACACACACACACACACACACACACACACACACACACACACACACACACCACACACACACACACACACACACACACACACAGTCCTGCTACCTTCCGTTTGTCTGCAGCCATGGCCTGGTAGGCAGAGACGGGAGGAGGTGAGAGGGAAAAGAGAGGGAGGAGGAGAGAGGGAGGAGAAGAGGGAGGAGGAGAGAGGGAGGAGAAGAGGGAGGAGAGAGGGAGGAGAGAGGGAGGAGGAGAGAGGGAGGAGAAGAGGGAGGAGAGAGGGAGGAGAAGAGGGAAGAGGGAGGGGGAGAGAGGAAGGAGAGGGAAGAGAGAGGAGAGGAAGTGAATATGCCCTACTGATGCCTTGAGTCTTGATTTCTTGCTCTCACTTTCCTGCCATCTTCCCCTCTCCACACACACACACACACACACAAGCTAATGCACACACACACACACACACACAATCAGCTAATGCACTGTAATCCAGAGCAGAGGAGGAATAGCAGCACTCAAGGAACAGATATCCTGTTCTCATCATAAAAGTTTCATTCCAAGCAAGCTGCCAGGGACACACAAACACACACGCACACACACTCTCTCTTAACCTTGAGCTGATCTACTTAACATAACGACTCCATTTGACTTCATCCAACATGACTGAACTTGGAGAGACCAGCAGTCTGGCCTGAGCCCAAGGACCAAATGAGAGACCACCTGGACTGCTTTCAACAAAAAATGTATTTACATTTAGTCATTTAGCAGACGCTCTTATCCAGAGCGACTTACAGTAAGTACAGGGACATTCCCCCGAGGCAAGTAGGGTGAAGTGCCTTGCCCAAGGACACAACGTCAGTTGGCATGACCGGGAATCGAACTGGCAACCTTCAGATTACTATCCCGATTCCCTCACCGCTCAGCCACCTGACAGAACACCGCAAGCTTTACTACTATAGCAGCTGAGAAGGCCATTTTAATACGGAGGGGGTTTATCCACACGTAGCTGTTGATTGGTTCAGTAACACAGCTGACACACCCACTAAGCGAGAAAAAACACACCTCAAGGCCCGTCTCCCACTGTTATGATCAAACATGGTGTTTCCTCATGCTGGAAACCAAAGCAAAACAATGCACACTGTTTTCAGATTGAACGTGGCCCTGGTGTGGAGCAGGGCATACATCTCCACGGAAACCAATAGCTAGCAATAGCAGCCAGCGCTACCAGTCACCACAGTAGAGATGGAGGAGGTTTAGTAGAGGTGGAGGTGGTTTAGTAGAGATGGAGGTGGTTTAGTAGAGGTGGAGGTGGTTTAGTAGAGGTGGTTTAGTAGAGGTGGAGGTGGTTTAGTAGAGATGTAAGTGGTTTAGTAGAAGTGGAGGTGGTTTAGTAGAGATGTAAGTGGTTTAGTAGAGGTGGAGGAGGTTTAGTAGAGGTGGAGGTGGTTTAGTAGAGGTGGAGGTAGTTTAATAGAGGTGGAGGTAGTTTAATAGAGGTGGAGGTTTCGTAGAGATGGAGGAGGTTTAGTAGAGTTGGAGGTGGTTTAGTAGAGATGGAGGTTGGTAAGAGATGAACGTTTAGTAAAGATGGAAGTTTAGTAGAGATGGAGGTTGATGAGAGATGGACGTTAATGAGAGATGGAGGTTAATGAGAGATGGAGATTGATGAGAGATGGAGGTTAATGATAGATGGAGATTGATGAGAGATGGAGGTTGATGAGAGATGGAGGTTTAGTAGAGATGGAGGTTGATGAGAGATGGAGGTTGATGAGAGATGGAGGTTGATGAGAGATGGAGGTTGATGAGAGATGGAGGTTGGTAAGAGATGAACGTTTAGTAAAGATGGAAGTTTAGTAGAGATGGATGTTGATGAGAGATGGAGATTGATGAGAGATGGAGGTTAATGAGAGATGGAGATTGATGAGAGATGGAGGTTGATGAGAGATGGAGGTTGATGAGAGATGGAGGTTTAGTCGAGATGGAGGTTGATGAGAGATGGAGATTGATGAGAGATGGAGGTTGATGAGAGATGGAGGTTTAGTAGAGATGGAGGTTGATGAGAGATGGAGATTGATGAGAGATGGAGGTTGATGAGAGATGGAGGTTGATGAGTGTAGCAGAGCCAACAGACAAACCACGTACCATGACACCTTTCCCCTACCCCCGACAAGGAGAAAGGGGGTTTTTCCCCTTGTCCTTATCTCCAGAGCAGGAGCTTCAAAGCTTCTGGCCCAGCATGGGGTCAGAAGGTAGACCAAAATGGCCTTACAGTATGGAGACAAAGGATTTTAAGGAAGAACTAACTTTTCTGGATTTACAAACATATTCTCAAGGACTACATGGCTCATGGACACTATTTCAATGACAGTAGTTGATGTGTTATAATGTATGCTTTCCCTTTAATGCTGTGTTAATATAATTTGATGTTTTAATGTAACTTCCTTTCCTGTTATGATAAATCAGTCAATCTTGATATCTAAATGATTCTAATCTACAAACTAAACCATTTATTAATGTTGTATTGTTATATTTTGAAGTATAAGCAATACATGGACATTTGAAATAGCTGAACTCTGAAAAGTTATCAACCACTTCACACCCATACGTCAATCTCAGGATGGACGCCCAGGGAGTAACTGACCAATCAAAGAGTTCACCTCCAAAAGGATACCCCCTTTCGCAAGGATTATAAAACCTCGACGCACAAGCAATCCTGGCTTTTTCGCAAGGATTCACCGGAAGTGTTCGCGACACATCTGACCTATCCTTCTCAATCAGCAACTCACTGGACCACTAGGAACTTGAACGAAAGATTCCTTTGCTATAACCGTTTGACAACGACGAACGGAACTTTGACTCTTCTTCTTCAAACTGACAACAGTAACTGCGATATTGCTACATTTCTTACTTGTGAACATTGGCATATTGTGATTTAAATTGTTACGTTTGATTTTAGTTTGCAAATGATTTAACCTAACTTTCGTTAGGATTAGTTAACATACTCTCCCATTGTTCTCCAGAAGCCTATCTCTCCCTTCCCCCTCCCCACGCGCTCTCAACCTACCATCTTGTACCAACCCTCATCATAGTTTAGGACCTACTTTATACAGTTCAACTCAACTCACTTTCAACTAACCTATAACTTCTCTGGTATTTGTTCATTATAATTACATTTCCTTAAATAAATCATTGTTTATAATACTTGCGTTATCCCTCACGTTATCTGATCTGCTCTACTTTCATAGAATTCACTACTTAAGATTAGACTGATTATTACGAAGGCTATTATTCAATATTATTCAATAAGGTTTCCTCTGTCCCTTTAACAAATAATAGGTGGTGCCCCCAAGAACTACATACTTTATTATAAATTAAGTATTGCTAATCTTAAACGAGCAAACCCCGCTACATGAGAGATGGAGGTTGATGAGAGATGGAGGTTGATGAGAGATGGAGGTTGATGAGAGTTTTAATGGTCAGGATGTGACAACTACAACACACCCCTGTTACTTCCCTGTGTCAAGTTAACACTCACCAGTGACACACACACGCACACACATACACACACACTAACCTGTGGAGCCAGGGAGGTGGGCGTGGAGCAGAAGAGAGCAGAGCGGGCGGCTGATCGTAGACCATGTGCTCTCCTGACTGGCTGGTGGGGGAGGAGGGGGGACGACTCCTGTGGAGAAGGAGAGGGGGGGGGGGGAGAGGGAGAGACAACTTTATAGCAGGTGTCGGCCTTCAAAGTGTGCTATTTCAGTAAGGTAACATTGTGTAAAAAGGTGGTAGAGATAATTCAGAACTTGAGAGAGAGCGAGAGACTGTGATCTACCTTGTACAGGACACAGGAAGATATATAACCAACAGGCAGACAGAAGGAGAACAAAAGACAGAGGAAGAGAGAGAGGTGTGTTGTGAAGTACTTGTTAGTGTTGGAGTGTGTGTGAGCGTCCGTGTGCTATGTTTGTGTGTGTGTGTGTGGTAAGAGATTTAAAGCACTATGGCCTGTCACCACGATGACTATCACCATATCAACAGGCCTCTTGTGACCTTGTTGCTACAGCTACTCCAGTTTGAGAGCACACATACACAGTGGATTACACACACACGCACACACACACACACGCACACACCTGGAATAAACATGGTGTTTTACCAGAATCCAGTGCTGTGTTGGTACGGATGTTGCTGGTACATCTGGTAAACAGGTACATCTTAGCACTACTATAAGGCTGGTGTGCGGTGTTGCAGCTGCTAACATCAGCCCACGTCCTTAGGCGGAAATCCCGGGGGGGGACGGGGGGGACACGACCCCCCCCCCCCCCCCGTCCTGGGAAAAATATGATTTCCCCCCCCAATAAAAACGTAGTCTAAAGTCAATGGCGCGTTATTCAGATGCTATTTTAAGGGCGCAAGCTTGGCCCGTGCGCACTGCTGGCGAAGCCAGGGTCTTCTTCATTGTTTTGATTTATTGTATGGCTAGCTGTATTACATTTCTTTCATGTCAATGATTACAAAGATTTTCATGAGAAATCTCTGTATGTGAACTTGATGTGGAACAACTGTGGCAATTTCCTCCCACGCCTGTTTAACCAAAGATCATTTGGGTGGGTTTCTTCTCCCATGCCCATCAGAATCAGAATTTGGTTTATTCGCCATGTAGCCTATGTTACACAAACACGGAATTTACTGTGGCAGGAAGGTGCAAATAATAAACATATATGGGTCTTAAATTAAGTTAAAAAAAGTACAATAGTTAAACTAATTCTAAGAACTAAACAATTTAAAAATATAACTATTTAAAAAATAAAATATAGCCTATATAAAAATAAGAATTTGAATGCATGAGTGGGGCAATTTAGTGCAATGAGAAAACAAACTGTTCTGCCTTTCCCTTACAATGTCAATCTTTTACGGCCCTGACGAGAACGTCGGTCTCCTCGACTGCAAACCGCTCCTGGCGTGCGCCTGGCAAGCCGTTATAATAGCAATCCGCCATGGAACAAGCGCTGCTCTTACAGGGAATGTGAGATGCTCTGATTGGTTTATTGCGCGTTACGCCCAAACCACACCCATTAGTAATGTGGCTACCGTATTTCACGGTAAATAAGCCACATCGTGTATGAGCCGCACCCCCCAGAATGAGCACTTTGTGTTTGTAAATCGAAATATAAGCCGCACCGGTATAAACCGCACTTTGAAAGCTCACAACGTTACAGTATACTGTTGCATCGGCTAATATTAGGCGGAACCAATGCTTTCAATTGATTATGTGCCGAATCACACACTTCAGAAATGGACAGCTTGGATAGCGATCTAATTAGACAACATTCCCAATCAGGGTGAACACTCAAATTATCTAAACTATAGACCATAGCATTACACATATCAAAACAGAACGAACACAACAATAGAACTCCAAACAATGCTTATTTAACTAAGCTAATGCCCTTAACTTAGTAGCTTTTCAGCTTGCTGCAGGGTATTCTGGGTACCAAGAGCAATGCACGAGTATAGACCAATTATTTGTTTGTAAACATTCGGGATCCGCGCGCAATGTGGCTGCAGAAAACCGGGAAAGGATAGCCTTTATAATGGCTAGAGAATTACACGGATTATACAAATAGTTCGATTTAAAAAGACCAAAAAGGTCGAGGAGGACAGCCTTTAACCCTTGTGTTATCTTCGGGTCATTGTGACCCATCAGTCATTGTGACCCACCGTCGTATTGCGACAAATTTACCTCATACAAAAACAAAGTGAAGCATTTTCTTTTAACCGTTGGGCTGTCTCAGACCCCCCACATTGCAAAGGTTAAAAGAAAATTATTTTAATTTGTTTTTGTATTGGGTAAAATTGGGTAAACACAACGATGGTTCGTTATGAACCTTTGGGTCATGTGACCCGAAGGCAGCACGAGGGTTAAGAGAAAAAGCGATACCCCATTGATCTGTCATATCAGAATTTTGATTTGGGTTACGAAAGTCTTGAAATTTGGGTGAGAATGTCGCCCGGTAGACCGCATAGTCTTATGCGGCAGCCATGTCTTCACGTCATGTCACAAAGTTCATAATCTTACAGTTTTACAGTCAATTCTACACCTAAAAAGTCGAGCAGGGAAGCTTTAAATAGATTTTTAGAATAGAATTTTGCTTTTAGCCAGCTGGTCCCATTATTTTTGTGATTTGTGTAAAACTGGCAATCTGAGTGAGACTGCGTCAGACTCGGGTCGCTCACTGGCAGTGTGCACAATGTTGGATTTCACTCCATTCTACACTATAAACGTCAGGGAGGACTGCCTTTTGTAGATACAAGCCTGCTGAAGATAGCCAGCATCTCGGATTTCTTTAACCCTTGTGTTATCTTCGGGTCGTTCTGACCCATCAGTCATTGTGACCCACCGTCGTATTGCGACAACTTTACCGCATACAAAAACAAAGTGAAGCATTTTCTTTTAACCGTTGGGCTGTCTCAGACCCCCCACATTGCGAAGGTTAAAAGAAAATTATTTTTATTTGTTTTTGTATTGGGTAAAATTGGGTAAACACAACGATGGTTCGTTATGAACCTTTGGGTCATGTGACCCGAAGGCAGCACGAGGGTTAACCAAGCCTGTTTCATTCATTTGCCTGAGAAAGCGACCTTCGTTAGCAGGCTAGTTTTGCCCGAGCCAGCCTAGTTTTGCCCGTTCACTCCATTCTACGGTAAAAACGTCAGGGAGGACTGCCTTATGTAGATACGAGCCTGCTGAAGATAGCCAGAATCTCGGATTTCTTTAACCGAGCCTGTTTCATTCGTCATTTGCTTGAGAAAGTGACCTCCGTTAGCCAGGCTAGTTTTGCCCTATCACTTGGTCAAGCTATTTAAAGGTATCGGGGGTCAAGTGACTTTTGTGCATGGACAAATGAAACAAATGTACTTGTCCAAAGGACAAGTGCCTCAAAAAGTTAATGTCAAGCTCTGAAATCCAGAGGCCAGAGATATATGATGACCTGATCGACACTCCAAGTGTATTATACCTGGGAGAAGTTCGTCTTTTGCAGCCGACATGCGCAGTTGAGCCTGCTTGACAGTCGTGTGACGTAGGGTGATAATTGGTCTATAGGCGATCTTACAGCATTGTGTTAAGGCCGATTTATACTTCTCCGTTTTTACGGAGACGGACACAGGGAACGAGGAACTCCGACGAGGAACTCCCTCTCCGTGCCCTCTCCGTGCCCCTCGGAGAGCTCTACGTGCACCTCCTGATTTTCCTGACTATCCGTCCGTCCGTCCGTCCGCCATTTTACGAACCGGTTGCGTCAGGGATGGGGGCGGGGTTGCCGTGACCAACAAGACGGAACAGAATTCTTTGACTGCCATTGCTGTAAGTTTACAATTCATATTTGAGCTAAACAGTACATGTAAATCAGCATCTGAATTAAAATGTGACGAGAAATGGGCATTGTAGTTGCTGAAAATGTGCTAATTTTATTGATGAAACGGCTAATTTGTAAATTTTCCGTAAAATACGGTACTTCAGACCAACCCATTTTAGACTTGGGCTCAAGGTTAAAGTTAGGGTTAGGAAAAACTGGATTTAGAATGTGACGGAATTCTGAGTATACACAAAGACAACCATACAAACTTGTGTTAGTGTGTGCATATGAGAGTGAATGAAGGAATGTGTGTGGGTTGTGGACGTGTGTGTGGTGGATGTGTGGTGTGTGTGTGGTGGGTGATCGGTGTGTGTATGGTGTGTGTGTGGTGTGTGCATGGTGTGTGTGGTGGGTGATCGGTGTGTGTATGGTGTGTGTGTGGTGTGTGTATGGTGTGTGTGTGGTGTGTGTGTATGGTGTGTGTGTGGTGTGAGTGTGGTGTGTGTGATCAGTGTGTGTGTGGTGTTAGTGTGGTGTGGTGTGTGGGTGATCATCAGTGTATCCCACACTTCAGAGACACATCAGAGGGAGCTGTGAGGTATTGATTTCCTGATTGACTAACAGCTGCTCTGTACTGCAATAGGAACGGAGGTAACACCATGTCCACACACACACACATTAATACAAACACAGCACAAACACAGCACACACACACTCCAGCTTCTTCTGTGTCTCCATGGAGTGAAAGCTAAGTGTAAGCCACCTAAGGGAAACATGATCCAATCTCACGTCCTCTGATAACGTACTCAGACCTCTACAACATGATCCAGGGCCAGAGCCATCACTAGGGCCATCACTAGGGTCAGGACTAGGGCCATCACTAGGGTCAGGACTAGGGCCAGGACCAAAACAGGAGAAATGGCAGAAATAAAGAGAGGGGAGGAGAAATAAAGCAGGGCGAGAGTAGTGGAGGAAAGGGTGGAGGAAAGGGTGTGCATGAGAGAGTGAAATAAACCAGATGGTTCAGTAATAGTTCAAGATTCTCCCTACTCAGCCATCATAACTTGTGACCTTCTGCAAGGACACGTGTGTGTGTGTGCGTGCGTGCGTTTGTGTAGGTGCTCTCCACTCTGCTGTAACCCTGTGAGTGTGTGTGTGTGTGCGTGCGTCAGTGTGTAGGTGCTCTCCACTCTGCTGTAACCCTGTGAGTGTGTGTGCGTGTGTGTAGGTGCTCTCCACTCTGCTGTAACCCTGTGTGTGTGTGTGTGTGTGTGCGTGCGTCAGTGTGTAGGTGCTCTCCACTCTGCTGTAACCCTGTGAGTGTGTGTGTGTGAGCTCTGCGAGGGCTGAGCAGTATGGAACGGCAACAGTTCAGTCTCCAATGGGACAGGAGATTCTTCACGCTGCTGCCTACGTGCCACACACACACACGCTCGCTGTACAACAGGGTAACAGCAGAGTGGGGGGTTTCTCCCGCTTGCTGCTGCAGCAGATGAAGGGGAGCACTGCAGCCTGGCTTCATTCATAATGACACAGCAAGATATGGGGGGGGGGGAGAGAGGGATAAGATGAAAAGGGAGGGAGAGAGTGAGAGAAAAAGGGGGGAGGGAGGGAGATAAAGTGGGAGGGAGAGAAGGTGGCAGGGGCGAGATGGTAGGGAGAATCAGGGATAGAACTAAATGTTCCTTTGTCTCTGGAGGGAGAGAAAGTCTGAGAAATAGTCCAGACACACACACACACACACGCAGACACACACACAGTGGAGATGAGGTTTATAATCTGCACCTGAGTACAGTGGTGTGGGCGTGAGGAGAAGAAAGAGACGGAGAGAGAGGGAGATAGAGAGACAGACAGAGATAGAGAGAGAAGGACAAAGTGAGTGTGTCTGTGTGAGTGGGTTTGCAGTAGGTTCCTATATGAGCTGAGAGAGAGACAGCATCATTACAAGGAACATTCTTATATCCCCATACCTGGAGCAAAAGAGGAAGAGAGAGGAGGGTGAGGTGGGTAAACAAGTCAGGCAAGTCAGGCAGTTCAATATCATACTGAGCTATGTTGGTGGGAATGAACAGTACTGCTACATGTAGCTCCAGGCAGTGCCTCTACCACTCATATGTGTGGGTGTAGATGTGTGTGTGTGCATGTGTGTGTGGGTGGGTGTTTTTGTGTGGGTGATGGTGAGAGACAGAGAAAAGCAGTGAACATCAAGAGATTTTTACATGAACAGAAAGCAAGGGAGGAATAAAGAGAGGATGGAGAGAATAAAGAAATGTAACACTCATTCAACTCAGGAAAGGATTTCCTCTTGAGCTGAACACAACGTCGCCCAGGCAACCCTAGCACCTGGACAACTCTTGGAGGCAGAAAAAAGGTCAAAAACACTCTCCTCTCTCGGTCTCTCTCCTTCTCTCTCCCAGTCTCTCTCCTCTCTCCTCCTTTCTCTCCTTCTCTCTCCTTTTGTCTGGAAATTTTAATTGAATGGGTTTTGTTAGAATAAGAGTAAGTAAGAGACAAATGGCTGTTGTGGTGTAACTGTTGGTTAGCTGGCAGTTATGGCCCAGTTATATCTTTAAAGTATCTCGCCCTCCTCTCTACCCTTCTCTCCTTCACCTCCGTCTCTCTCTCCTCCTCTTCATCTCTCTCCTTTACACACTGGCACACTGACATACAGTCCAGCCCTCCCCCTCCCCTCCCCAGAGGGGTGTCAGCACGATGACAGGAACAGCGCAGCATGTACAACCATTAGATAACCTCCCTGGGGCCCACAACAATGAGAGAGAGATAGGCAGAGGTGGAGAAATGGAGGGAGAAAGAGAATGTTAATCTTTTCTATCAAAACAAAACCTTCCATCTCTCCCTCTCCATCCTTCTCTCTATCCATCCTTTCCTCTCTCTATCCATCCCTCCTCTATCTCTCACCGGCTCTTCCTCCCCCCCCCCCCCCCCCCCCCCTTGTGCAGAGCAGGGACTCCTCTGGGTTCTCTGTGGAAAATGACAGAGTCCCTCTCAGCTCTGTCCTGGAAATCACATGGCTGTCTGGTTGGTAGGGCTGGCTGTCTGGTTATCGGGGCTGGCTGGCACATTATCGGGGCTGGCTGGTTATCAGGCTGACTGGTTTTCAGGCTGACTGGTTATTAGGGCTTTTCCACTAAAACTAAGACCCTGCTGTTGTTACCTACTGCTAAGCCTGTGTGCAGAGACGTTGCTAGGAATCCCGGGCCCTGTGACAAAATATATACATAATTATGTGTTTGTGTGTTTTAGTTGAATGGTAACTCAGGATGTAATTAATTACGGAGATATCAGCCCATTGTCTGTTACTGTGGTTTTCACCGCGGGCAATGTCAGATAACTAGCTGAGTTTCAGAAAGCGTGAGAAGTGCAATTAACAATTAACGTTAAGCGCAATTTCCCAGCATTTTCTTTGTCCTTTTCTTTTTTCGTGCAGCAGGTTTATGTTGCGACATTTTACTGCCAGCCGTTGCTAAGGCAATACAACTGTCCAACAGTCGCACTGCACAATGGAATTGGGAACGTGCAGGAGCGGGACCCAAGAGATTTCTAACTAATTTAGAAAAAGTCTATTCTATATTTTTCCTCAAGTATATTATTTTGGTTTGAAATATTGATTTGATTGACAAATAATAACTACAGACATATGAAAACCCACACAGTAATGGGCCCCCTCCAAGCCAAGGGTCCCGTGAATCATATCTACCTTACACCACGTTGCGACGGCCCTGCCTGTGTGGTCACACTGAGGAACATAGACTACTAGGGAGACACACACACACAACATTGTCCAAGGGAACACTGTGCCACCAGGTACAACACTGTTGAATGAACAATATATGAACTTGCTTACATACACGCATATGTAAACACACACACAGTCACAACATGCCCCCAAGCTGAGTTACAACTCGCTCCCACTCGTTTTACACAATCCTGTTTCACCTATCATATGAATTGCTAGTATTTTACTGACTAAGAAGGGTTTCTAGAACTGGAATTCTCTCACCCTGTCTATCCCACACACCCCAACCTTTTCGTCCCCACAAGGTCCTGCCTGGATCCATCTTACCTTCTACATTCATCCACACAGAAAACCGACATTCAGAGGCTTTCACTTGCTCACTCTAACTCGCTAACTCACACACAACGGTTCCGGTCTCCATGGCAATGAGCGTGTTAGCTAGCAAAGCCACTTTTCAGGTCTGGATTCTCATCAAGCTATTAATGAAAGGGAGAAAGAGACAGAGACAGAGAGATAGAAGGAAAACAAAAAGGTAGGAATAACGAGTTTCATTTGTTTGAGGGATTACGGAAGGATATGTCATATCCTGTCTGTGTTGTGTAATCCTGTGAGGCACCCTGAGTAAACACAAGACTGCTGGAGGTCAAGATGGATGACCCCCCCCTCCCCGGCCCAGCCCAACGCCAGGCCTGGTTGGGGGACTTCATCAGCCAGGGATTACAGACACGGGGTTATTAACATAAATCTATTATCTCTGCTGCCAGCCTCCCAGAGGTGCCTTTCATCTGCACTGTAATGAGGATGATGATGATGATGGTCCTACATCCTCTGCAGAGGACAGGATCCCGTTCTCCTGCATGACAGCTGAAGCTGGGGGGTGTCTGGACCCCAGACCTGCAAGGGGCGTCTGGACCCCAGACCTGCAAGGGGCGTCTGGACCCCAGACCTGCAAGGGGCGTCTGGACCCCAGACCTGCAAGGGGCGTCTGGACCCCAGACCTGCAAGGGGCGTCTGGACCCCAGACCTGCAAGGGGCGTCTGGACCCCAGACCTGCAAGGGGCGTCTGGATCCCAGACCTGCAAGGGGCGTCTGGACCCCAGACCTGCCTGCCTGTCTGGATCCCAGACCTGCCTGCCTGTCTGTCTGTCCCCCTCCTCCTGCAGTAGTCTGCAGTAGGGCTGCAACAACGAATCGATAAAATGTGTTTATTAAAAGAGTTGGGAACGAATTTCATTATCGACTTATTTCGAGCGACTATTACGCCACTCAATAATTTGCGGAGTATAAAAATTTAAAAAGTTGCGTTGAACGCGGAGCAGAGCGTATGTAGAGGAAAGACCATCGGAGAGACCCCTAACGTTGTTCTGAAACACATGGCGGAGGCGGAGAAATCAGTAGCCTACCACCAAAGTCATCAAAGGTGTGGGAGCATTTTAAAGTGTACAATTTCTGGGGAAATACAGCTGGCAACTGTGCTCCGTTTGTGGGAAAATTGTAGAGTGTGCTTGCATCGGATTGCAGATGGGTATGTTTCTACGGAGCACAGCTGCAAGCTGTAGATATATCAAAAAAAATTAAAAGGTATATGCAGGTAGCAACGCTAGTGCTAAATATCTATTTAGCTAGTCGGCTCCATGACGCCGGGTAAGTAGTGCTCATCAGACTTCTCACCAAAAGAACGAAGGGGAACTCGCTTGTCTAGCAGATTAAGACATGTTCATAGGTACCTAGCGAAAATTAGCCTGAATTTTCCTAGACTTTTAGCTATGGTACTGATATCGCTGTCTGTCAGACGGCGTATCTATGCGTCGTTGCTAACGTGTGCTGGCATGAGGCTAGCACTGAGGTCCCTTCTGTGCCACACAAGGCACTTTCGCCACAAAAACATAATTTCAGCCTAAATCGTGCAACGGAACGTAAATCCCTATACAAGCAACGCAATCAGGACCAAGACGAACATCTTGACACCGATGTTGTGGTTCCTAACCCTGGTCCTCATGGACCCCTGTCCTGCATGTTTTAGATGTTTCCCTGCTCCAACACACCTTATTCAAATGAATGGGTCGTTTTCCAGCTTTGCAGAAGCCTGCAGAAGCCTGCTATGACCACCATCTAAAACATGCAGGACATGGGGTCCCTAAGGACCAGGGTTGGGAACCACTAAAATATTGGGTGAACCTTAGGGGTGGTAAAATAATAAATATAAATGAGACAACAATGGTTGTGCTCGCCGAAGGCTTGAGCCCAATTTTTATCTGATTCATCGATTAATTGAAAAAATCATCGACAGATTAATCGATTATTAAAATAATCGTTAGTTGCAGCCCTAATCTGCAGTGACAGGGTGTGTAGCACAGAGCAGCTCAGAGTGGTGATTCACTAGACTGCTGAGACAGCAGGAGAACCCTCCACACCCTCTCACCAAGAGCATGCACACACACACACTCTCTCTCCACACACACACACACTCTCTCTCCACACACACACACTCTCTCTCCACACACACACACTCTCTCTCCACACACACACACTCTCTCTCCACACACACAAACATGCACACACACACACACTCTCTCTCCACACACACAAACAACACTCACCCACACACACCCTATAATGCCCCTCATAGCAATAGGGTTATGTGTGGATACACTCACTGATCTCCTGCTCTGATATAAGAATTAATTAAAAGGATGGAGCTCAGAGCACATACAGACCCCGCAACCCCCAGAACTGTGGGGTTCTGCAGGGTCTGGGGGGTTCTGCAGGGTATGAGGGGTTCTGCATGGCCTGGGGGGTTCTGCAGGGTCTGGGGGGTTCTGCAGGGTCTGAGGGGTTCTGCAGGGTCTGGGGGGTTCTGCAGGGTCTGGGGGGTTCTGCAGGGTCTGAGGGGTTCTGCAGGGCCTGGGGGGTTCTGCATGGCCTGGGGGGTTCTGCAGGGTCTGAGGGGTTCTGCAGGGTCTGGGGGGTTCTGCAGGGTCTGAGGGGTTCTGCAGGGTCTGGGGGGTTCTGCAGGGTCTGGGGGGTTCTGCAGGGTCTGAGGGGTTCTGCAGGGTCTGGGGGGTTCTGCATGGCCTGGGGGGTTCTGCAGGGTCTGAGGGGTTCTGCATGGCCTGGGGGGTTCTGCAGGGTCTGGGGGGTTCTGCAGGGTCTGGGGGGTTCTGCAGGGTCTGAGGGGTTCTGCAGGGTCTGGGGGGTTCTGCATGGCCTGGGGGGTTCTGCAGGGTCTGAGGGGTTCTGCATGGCCTGGGGGGTTCTGCAGGGTCTGGGGGGTTCTGCAGGGTCTGGGGGGTTCTGCATGGCCTGGGGGGTTCTGCAGGGTCTGGGGGGTTCTGCAGGGTCTGGGGGGTTCTGCAGGGTCTGGGGGGTTCTGCAGGGTCTGAGGGGTTCTGCAGGGTCTGGGGGGTTCTGCAGGGTCTGGGGGGTTCTGCAGGGTCTGAGGGGTTCTGCAGGGTCTGGGGGGTTCTGCATGGCCTGGGGGGTTCTGCAGGGTCTGAGGGGTTCTGCATGGCCTGGGGGGTTCTGCAGGGTCTGGGGGGTTCTGCAGGGTCTGGGGGGTTCTGCAGGGTCTGAGGGGTTCTGCAGGGTCTGGGGGGTTCTGCATGGCCTGGGGGGTTCTGCAGGGTCTGAGGGGTTCTGCATGGCCTGGGGGGTTCTGCAGGGTCTGGGGGGTTCTGCAGGGTCTGGGGGGTTCTGCATGGCCTGGGGGGTTCTGCAGGGTCTGGGGGGTTCTGCAGGGTCTGGGGGGTTCTGCAGGGTCTGAGGGGTTCTGCAGGGCCTGGGGGGTTCTGCAGGGTCTGGGGGGTTCTGCAGGGTCT
The DNA here is from genome assembly GCF_963692335.1 of Osmerus eperlanus. Classification (NCBI taxonomy): domain Eukaryota; kingdom Metazoa; phylum Chordata; class Actinopteri; order Osmeriformes; family Osmeridae; genus Osmerus; species Osmerus eperlanus. Next base: position 3,850,223 of record NC_085023.1, on the reverse strand, counting down.
GGGGGGTTCTGCAGGGTCTGAGGGGTTCTGCATGGCCTGGGGTGTTGTGCTTCTGGCCTCCACTGCTCATCCTCTCTCTGTCATCCTGACTTCCTAACACTATACTTTGTCATATCATTACCAGCTAATCACAGTAATACTGTTAGCCTTTCTAAGTCTTCATTATCTGACATACTTTCTATATGCACTTTTTGTTTGTCAGTTTGGATACAAGTGTACAAGAAATGGCACGTGTGCAACTCTGCTGTCCACAAATCTACGGTACGGTACGCTACTACCAATGGAGATGTCTCCTGTTACACCAGATGGATAACACTTCACCCTCCTCTTCTTCCTACTTCTCTATGCTAGTCTGTCCTCTCTCCTCCCCCTCTCTTCTCTCTCCCTACAACCCACCTATTTCCCCTTCCACTCTCCCCCTTCCTCCCCATCCCCTCTGCCCATCCCACCCTCCTTCCCTCCATCCACCTGCCCCCTCTCCCTCTCCATCCTGGAATGCCACATGCTCAGCTGGTCGTCTCACCCCCCTCACCCTGGCCTGCTGGTCTCCTAAGGGGCATGCAGCTACCACTACAGCAAAAGCCCTGCTACTGGCCATGTGCTACAGTGTAGCATGTAACAATACTTGTGTGACAATGTTACTTATCTAACACAAGTGTGACATGGCTAGAGGGCAGCTGAAGGTGTGTTGATGGGAAGGTGGTATACTGTTGGAGGGAGCGGGGTGGGGAGGGGGCATGGAGGGAAGCGGCACAGAGGGGGAGGGTAGAGGAGAGGGAGGGTAGAGGAGAGGGAGGGTAGAGGAGAGGGAGGGTAGAGATAGGGAGGGTAGAGATAGGGAGGGTAGAGTAGAGAAAAAGGGAGGGTAGAGGAGAGGAGAGGGAGGGTGAGAGGGAAGTTAGAGAGGGAGTGTAGAGAGAGGGAGTGTAGAGAGAGGGAGTGTAGAGAGAGGGAGTGTAGAGAGAGGGAGGGTAGAGAGAGGAAGGGTAGAGAGAGGGAGAGTAGAGAGAGGGAGTGTAGAGAGAGGGAGGGTAGAGAGAGGGAGGGTAGAGAGAGGGAGTGTAGAGAGAGGGAGGGTAGAGAGAGGGAGGGTAGAGAGAGGGAGGGTAGAGAGAGGGAGAGTAGAGAGAGGGAGGGTAGAGAGAGGGAGGGTAGAGAGAGGGAGTGTAGAGAGAGGGAGTGTAGAGAGAGGGAGGGTAGAGAGAGGGAGTGTAGAGAGAGGGAGTGTAGAGAGAGGGAGGGTAGAGAGAGGGAGGGTAGAGAGAGGGAGGGTAGAGAGAGGGAGAGTAGAGAGAGGGAGGGTAGAGAGAGGGAGTGTAGAGAGAGGGAGGGTAGAGAGAGGGAGAGTAGAGAGAGGGAGTGTAGAGAGAGGGAGTGTAGAGAGGGAGGGTAGAGAGAGGGAGGGTAGAGAGAGGGAGGGTAGAGAGAGGGAGGGTAGAGAGAGGGAGAGTAGAGAGAGGGAGTGTAGAGAGAGGGAGTGTAGAGAGAGGGAGGGTAGAGGAGAGGGAGGGTAGAGGAGAGGGAGGGTAGAGAGAGGGAGGGTAGAGAGAGGGAGTGTAGAGAGAGGGAGTGTAGAGAGAGGGAGGGTAGAGAGAGGGAGTGTAGAGAGAGGGAGGGTAGAGAGAGGGAGGGTAGAGAGAGGGAGTGTAGAGAGAGGGAGTGTAGAGAGAGGGTAGGTAGGTAGGTAGAATCAGAATGGGTTTTTATTCGCCATGAAAGTTTGCACAGACAAGGAATTTACTTTGGCCGGAAGGTACCGACCGAGGCAGCCATTATCGGCGCCCTCTCTAGGTAGGTAAGACTATAAGCTGAAGGTCATGGCCAGCCCAGCTACTCAGGACAGTGGAGTTGCTGGATGTGTTCTGAATGGGGCTCATTAACATGAAAGCAGAACAAACAGGAGGGCAGATTCCAGGCAACAGACCGATGAAGGACGACCTGCATGAAGGTCGTCCTTATATCCCTCCAGCAGCCAGGACTGACAGCTAAACACACATTAAGGCTCTTCCAGGTTAAGTGACTGTATGTGTGTCCTTGTTGGAGAGCATGTGAACCCCCCCCCCCACACACACATTTACATTTAGTCATTTAGCAGACGCTCTTATGCAGAGCGACTTACAGTAAGTACAGGGACATTCCCTCCAAGACAAGTAGGGTGAAGTGCCTTGCCCAAGGACACAACATCATTTTTGCACAGCCAGGAATCAAACCAGCAACCTTCTGATTACTAGCCCGACTCTCTAACCGCTCAGCCACCTGACTCACACACACACACACTCATCCCAACGGTTCTATTACCCCCCATCCCACTCTATTCTCCATGCCACAATCTACCTCCATTGATCCAGCATATTCAATTGAAAACAATATATGAAACCTGACAGATTCATTTTGATCCGAGTTCATCTTCTTAAACAACCCTGAAAATCCATAAGTGGTTTATCCAATCATGCAATGTTCAGCAAAAAGCAAACACACTGAGAGAGAAAGGGCTGAGTGAGTGAGTGAGTGAGGGAGGGAGGGAGGGAGAGCTTCTTTATCCAGCCAGGCATAATGAGTTGACCGTAAACTGAAATCCATTTGTCACTGGGCTATAATGATTGGTCAGGATTGTATGTAAGGGGTCATGGGTCAGGTGGGGTTCAGAACGCTCTCAGCATCTGCATCTCCAGTAACTACTATGTGCTACTAACTAACCCTCCATGTCTAACCCCAACTAACCCTCCACATCTAACCCTAACTAACCCTCCACATCTAACCCTAACTAACCCTCCACGTCTAACCCTAACTAACCCTCCATGTCTAACCCTAACTAGCCCTCCACATCTAACCCTAACTAGCCCTCCACATCTAACCCTAACTAACCCTCCACGTCTAACCCTAACTAACCCTCCACGTCTAACCCTAACTAACCCTCCATGTCTAACCCTAACTAGCCCTCCACATCTAACCCTAACTAACCCTTCACATCTAACCCTAACTAACCCTCCACATCTAACCTAATCTATAGCCTAACCTAACCACCTATAACCTGAACTCAGCTAAGACTGACGGAGGTCTCAACTAAGACAGGTGAAAGCAAGTCTGTACTAGAACACTAGGAGGAGGTGTCAGCGAGGAAAGGTCTGCCCCAAATTAAGTGAGTTAATCAGTCAGTCGGTCAATAAGCCACTCAGTATATCAGTCAATCAGTAAGTCCCTCTGCACCTCAAACAAATTAAACTCATTCTCTCTGTGTGTCTCTGCCTCTCTTTCTCACACTGTCTGTTTCTCTCTCAGGTGAGATACAAAAGGTGTTACAGACAGGTGAGAGAGAGAGAGAGAGAGAGAGAGAGAGAGAGAGAGAGAGAGAGAGAGAGAGAGAGAGAGAGAGAGAGTGTAAATATTGCTCTCTGTGGTAAATATTCAGGTAGTCCTGACTTCCTCATAAAACTGAGGCTCAGTTTTATGAGGAAGTCAGGACTGAAGCAGCCCAGGCGTTGTGCTAAACAAATCTGGGGCGACACGTAACCAAGACGATGGTTTCAGTTCAGTGTTTCCCCTACCATTATATTAGGGGGGCGCCCCCGCCCCCCCTGGAAGGTCAAGTTAAGTTAGTTATTAGTTATTTTAATATATGTATTTTTTAATATATATATATATATATATATATATATATATAGCGCTAGATCACAAAATAAGTAATTTAAGGTTACCTCCCCCCCCCCCCCCCCCCCATCCGCAAGGCTGTAAACCTAGGGGAAACACTGCAGTTGCAGAGTGACAGGCAATTCTTCCCACAGAAGGTGTAACAGTTTGACGTGTGGCATGAGTGGTGTATTATGCGAACTAGTGCCCATGACACCCGTGCCCGTGATACAGTCGGTAAGTAAGATATGCTAGGCTAATGTGCCTGGCCACATGCTAGGCTAATGTGCTAATGATCTGTAGTGTCATTTAAGAAGTGGAGGGTAGGACTGGGAAGGCTGTTGCATGACCGGTATTGGTAAATCAATCAATTCTATTGTTATCACTAATCAGGGAGGATGCTAAGAGCTGGCTCTGCAGGCTTTGAGGGGCCAATCGGGGGCAATGGGGACCAGGGGGGCCACAATGCTGTTGTGCATAATCAGTTTTATTGCCAAAGGGCGATTGGGTCCCTATTGTCCCCTGAAACTGATATAATAAACCGACATTCAATCCGGATTGACTCTAAGAACCCATCAATCACACTGATGCTGCAACATCGATCACTGTCACCACGGCAACTACAGTGGAGGGGTCTGAGGCTGCCAATCACCGGGCCTTAAAACACCAGCATCAACGATTACACACACACACACACACACACACACACACACACACACACAGCCTCACTCACATAAAGAACACTCACAAAACACTCGTCATATCCAACACTGTCTTTCTCTATGACATACACACTTCCTTCCTCACACTATTCATCACAGCAGGTGACAGGAGGGGTCTCTGGGGACTGTAAAGATGTCTCTTGGAGATATTGTGTGTGTGCGTGTGTGTGTGTACACTGACAGCAGATCTGAGGCCAGGACAGCTTTCGCTCCCAGGAGAGCTGCAGGTTAGCCTGTGTACATCTTAAAACAGACAGTGGGTTAGTCTAATCCTGGACACTAAACTGTCAGGGAATCCCTGGGTGTTCTATCAGCCCATCCATCCGTCCATCCATACATCCACCTAACCTCTACCCAAAGATGACAAGGCAGAAATGTTCCAAGGCTCTCAGCAGCTTAAGTGTCTCAGCTCTCCCAACCTGCTGGGATAATCCAGTTCCCTGGACACCAGAGTGGTGGGAGGGGCTACTCGGGTTAAGTGGATGCTGATTGGATTAGCAGGCCACATGGGGTCATGCCCCCTAGACCCTGCCCACCACTAACTGGCCCGTGAACATGTTAATGAGCATAGAGAGAGGAGGAGAACGGAGGAGAGGAGAGGGGAGGAAGAGATGAAGAATAGAGGAGGGGGAGATGAAGAGAGGAGAGGGGAGGAAGAGGAGAGGGGGAGATGAAGAATAGAGGAGGGGGAGATGAAGAGAGGAGAGGAAGAGGAGAGGGGAGGAGGAGAGGAGGATGTGCCAGAGGAAGATGAAGGCCATAGAAACAGAGACAAGACATCAATCAGTGGAGCGTTTCCCAGAATGCACCACACCTTCTCCCCCGACACTGGCGGCGTCCAGCGCTCTAGTGTGACATCAACACAGGAGCAGAGCAGATGGCGAGGAGGAGGAGGATGAGGAGGAGGAGCAGCTGACTCACATGGCCCAGGCTAGCTGAGACCCTCTTCCTAGCTGGTCTCTCCTGATGGGCTTGTGGGAACAGGCAGCCTGCTCTCAGGGACCACAGCCGCAGCACTGACCTCAGGTCAGCTGGGTCTACACACACACACTGACCTCCCTAACAGACAGTCGCAGCACTGACCTCAGGTCAGCTGGGTCTACACACACACTGACCTCCCTAACAGACAGTCGCAGCACTGACCTCAGGTCAGCTGGGTCTACACACACACTGACCTCCCTAACAGACAGTCGCAGCACTGACCTCAGGTCAGCTGGGTCTACACACACACTGACCTCCCTAACAGACAGTCGCAGCACTGACCTCAGGTCAGCTGGGTCTACACACACACTGACCTCCCTAACAGACAGTCGCAGCACTGACCTCAGGTCAGCTGGGTCTACACACACTGACCTTCCTAACAGACAGTCGCAGCACTGACCTCAGGTCAGCTGGGTCTACACACACACACACACACACACTGACCTCCCTAACAGACAGTCGCAGCACTGACCTCAGGTCAGCTGGGTCTACACACACTGACCTTCCTAACAGACAGTCGCAGCACTGACCTCAGGTCAGCTGGGTCTACACACACACACTGACCTCCCTAACAGACAGTCGCAGCACTGACCTCAGGTCAGCTGGGTCTACACACACACACACTGACCTCCCTAACAGACAGTCGCAGCACTGACCTCAGGTCAGCTGGGTCTACACACACACACACACTGACCTCCCTAACAGACTGTCGCAGCACTGACCTCAGGTCAGCTGGGTCTACACACACACACTGACCTCCCTAACAGACAGTCGCAGCACTGACCTCAGGTCAGCTAGGTCTACACACACTGACCTTCCTAACAGACAGTCGCAGCACTGACCTCAGGTCAGCTGGGTCTACACACACACTGACCTCCCTAACAGACAGTCGCAGCACTGACCTCAGGTCAGCTGGGTCTACACACACACACACACTGACCTCCCTAACAGACAGTCGCAGCACTGACCTCAGGTCAGCTGGGTCTACACACACACTGACCTCCCTAACAGACAGTCGCAGCACTGACCTCAGGTCATCTGGGTCTACACACACACACACACACACTGACCTTCCTAACAGACAGTCGCAGCACTGACCTCAGGTCAGCTGGGTCTACACACACTGACCAGGGCAAGCGTCTGTCCCCACCTGGAGGATGTGGCCAGACTAGAGTATATCAACATAGATCTAGGGCTGCTCAATTCTGGCAAAAATAATAATCAATATCATTTTGGTCAATATTGAGATCACAATAATGTAATGCAATTACTTCATTGACTTCGGAAACATCACCCATTTATCGATCTTTGAAGAAAAAAAAAAGACCTTAAAATACTTTAACTTTAAATGGGAGTCATGTGGCTGAGCGGTCAGGGAATCTGGCTAGTAATCAGAAGGTTGCCGGTTCGATTTTTGGCTGTGCAAAAAATGACGTTGTGTCCTTGGGCAAGGCAATTCATCCTACTTGCCCCAGAGGAAATGTCCTTGTACTTACTGTAAGTCGCTCTGGATAAGACCGTCTGCTAAATGACTAAATGTAAATGTAATATATTCCAATTGAAAAACTACAAAAAAAGTTAAACAAAAATGTATCTAATAGGAAATCAGATCTCATCAACATGCTTTTCTCAAAAGTCTCATCAGGAATCCTGATAAAGGATAGAGGGCTTTCTGCAGTTTGCCAAGATTGAGGTAGAAAAGGAGGATAGCACAGTGTTATCAGTGTTAGTGGACCCACAAACCCCCACCTTGAAAGATATCCCGGTAGTCTGGTGTGTTACGACTGTACCCCCGTTGACTGGCATGCAGTAGAGTGCTAAGCAGAGTGCTAAGCAGTCCCATCACCCCATACCAAGAAGCCGGAGAAGTAACGTGATTTATAACGCAAGACTAAACGAGAGCATCATTGCTAAACTGAATGCGGCATAATAATCATTTTATCTCAATTATCGTATGTAGGTAGCAAATTGCAATTGAAAAATATTTGATTATTCACCTGGCCCTGGCTAGATGAGACCAAACAACGCCAGGCTAGGATAGGATAACCTAGGATAAGACTAGCCCGGACCAGCTAGACCAGGACAAACCATACCAGGCTAGGATAGACCAAATCTAACCAGATCAGGCCAGATCTAAGCAGACTAGACCAGGCTAGTCAAGACAAGACCAGAAGATACCAGGCTATATCAGACCAGGGGCCGTATTCACAAAACATCTTGAGGCTAAAAGTAGCTTACAACTCGCCGATTTAGGAGAAACTCTTTAAAATAATGGGCATCAGTCCTAATTTTAGGACTCCTCATTTTTGTATTGCACAAAGCGTTTTAGTGCTAAAACCAGATCCTAAATGATCTGTGAAAAGTTAGGGGTAGGCCTAGTCAAGAGGACTCCTAGGTCACCAAATCACAAACAATCCTAAAATGTCTGTTGCTGGGAATCTGCCTTGGAACGTAAACACTTTAGAAACATTTTGTGATATTGAGCTTATGAAAATGTATCGTCGGGTATCAGAATTGTTATCAGGGATGCAGTGACTTATAGAAACAACCCAGTGACACCGGAGATGAAGAGTGACAACTGTACGCTACTTGGCCACAGGGAAACTGCAGCTATGCACCGCAGAAGAACTAGGTATATTATCTCTGCCATCCATCAGCAGAACACAACATTGCATTAAACAATATGCCCTCTGCAGACCCCACATCGACAATTCATATGGCGGCCTTTATGCATATTCACTATTTGTTTACGAGATGCACATGTAAGAGACTGACAATTAGCTAAACATATACTTGTTTAATTAGTGACACAACCTACAATTGAACATCTTTATTTGAATATATTTAAAAACTTTGCATATTGCAAAATAAAAACTTGTTCTACAATATTTCTATGACGAAATCATTGACAAAGATCCATCCCCTATTAGTCAATCACTATGGGCATAATTAGTAACCTTGTTGACATTGGCAACAAGGTCAACCCCACACTTTGTCTTGGCTTAAGATTTCTCCCTATTCCTTAGTAAAATTTGGTCTCAGCAGCTTTGTGTTGCTTTATGTTTTAGGACGAAACTCTTTGTTAAGAATTTTTACTGCTATTTAGGAGAACCCTTTAGTGGCAAGATAAAATGTTTTGGGAATACTGCCCCAGACCTAACCACAACAGTACAGACCAGACCAGACCTAACCACAGCAGTACAGACCAGAACAGGATAGACCTAACCAGCCCAGAGCAGGATATAGACCAGGATATAGACCAGGACCAGACTAGAACAGGCTGGACCTAACCATCCCAGAGCAGGATATAGACCAGGACCAGACTAGAACAGGCTGGACCTAACCAGCCCAGAGCAGGATATAGACCAGGACCAGACTAGAACAGGCTGGACCTAACCAGACCAGAGCAGGATATAGACCAGGATATAGACCAGGACCAGACTAGAACAGGCTGGACCTAACCAGACCAGAGCAGGATATAGACCAGGACCAGACTAGAACAGGCTGGACCTAACCAGACCAGAGCAGGATATAGACAAGGATATAGACCAGGACCAGACTAGAACAGGCTGGACCTAACCAGACCAGAGAAGGATATAGACCAGGATATAGACCAGGACCAGACCAGAACAGGCTGGACATAACCAGCCCAGAGCAGGATATAGACCAGGATATAGACCAGGACCAGACTAGAACAGGCTGGACCTAACCAGACCAGAGCAGGATATAGACCAGGATATAGACCAGGACCAGACTAGAAAAGGCTGGACCTAACCAGACCAGAGCAGGATATAGACCAGGACCAGACTAGAACAGGCTGGACAGCTTGGTAGTGATGGAGGACAGACAGGCCCAGCAGTCTTCAGCTCAGTCGTGATGGAGGACAGACAGGCCCAGCAGTCTTCAGCTCAGTCGTGATGGAGGACAGACAGGCCCAGCAGTCTTCAGCTCAGTCGTGATGGAGGACAGACAGGCCCAGCAGTCTTCAGCTCAGTCGTGATGGAGGACAGACAGGCCCAGCAGTCTTCAGCTCAGTCGTGATGGAGGACAGACAGGCCCAGCAGTCTTCAGCTCAGTCGTGATGGAGGACAGACAGGCCCAGCAGTCTTCAGCTCAGTCGTGATGGAGGACAGACAGGCCCAGCAGTCTTCAGCTTGGTAGTGATGGAGGACAGACAGGCCCAGCAGTCTTCAGCTTGGTAGTGATGGAGGACAGACAGGCCCAGCAGTCTTCAGCTTGGTAGTGATGGAGGACAGACAGGCCCAGCAGTCTTCAGCTTGGTAGTGATGGACAGACAGACAGGCTCTGATTGGACCATTGATCGACTGGAGGATTGATTGATTGGCAGGTCAATATGACAAAAACACACTGCTGAAACATATAGTCTCAGAACATGACTTGTGTCTGAGCTGAACTACAGAACGTCATTGCTGTCCTAAACAGGTCTGCATGCGTGTGTTTGCACTTGTGTGTGCATGTGTGTATGTATTCACATGTGTGGGTGGGTGTGTTTATGTAAGTGTTTGTGTGTGTTTATGTGTGTGTGGCATGTGTGCATGCGGTGTGTGTGTGTGTGCATTTGCTTGTAAGTATTTGTGTGTGAGCGTGTGCATGTCACGTGTGTGCATGTGTGAGTGCATGTATATAAGTATTTGTGTGGGTGTGTGTACTGTGTGTGTGTGCGTACTCAGGTAACAGATGCTGCTATCTTAGTCCTGTCTTCTCTAACAGGTGTAGCTACAGTATCTGCCACTGTGTCACACCTGACTAGCCTGGATGACAGCTAAACCCAGTTACACACACCTGGAGGGGGGGCAGTCTAACAGCTGGGGAGCGTAAAGAGGCAGTTTAGCAGCAGCACAACTCTTACTGGTCTGCCATGTCCCCTCAGCCTGCTAAATCAGTTAAAGTTTAACTGCATGTTTAGGAGGTTAGGAGGACAAGCTGAATATGGTCTCCCACTGGGGTGAATATGGTCTAATCTAGCAGCTCACAGCAGGGACAGAGATAGAGGCTGGAGGGTTGGAGGCTGGACGGGGGTGAGGGGGAGAATACGAGCTCTGGGGGCTGGGATGGAGGGGGTAAGCCTGGAGGGTGAGGGCTGGGGTGGAGATGGAGGTTAGGGGCTGGGGGTGGAGGCTGGGAGTTGAAGGTGAAGGCTGGGAGTACAGGCTAGGGGTGGAGGCTGGGAGTGGATGGTGAAGGCTGGGTGGAGGCTGGGAGTAGAGGCTGGGGGTGGAGGCTGGGGGTGGAGGCTGGGGGTGGAGGCTGGGAGTGGAGGCTGGGAGTGGAGGCTGGGGGTGGAGGCTGGGGGTGGAGGCTGGGGGTGGAGGGTGTCCACTGAGAGCTCTGGAGGCCAGGGTCTGAAGGCTAGCTATCCCAGGGTTAACAGTCACCTTTGAAACACGGAGATACAGAAATGAGGAAACGAGAGACACCAGAGGAGTTGCTGTGTGTGTGTGTGTGTGTGTGTGTGTGTGTGTGTGTGTGTGTGTGTGTGCCAATCCTCCCATGATGGATGTGGCAAAAGAAAAATCAACCAAGCCGTACTAACAACTAAGATGACATGCCTTCCTCATGTTACTGTTTCTACCTCATCCCCCTGCCTCATCCCTCTCTCTGCCTCACCCCTTCCATCATCCCCTCCCCTCACCCCTCTCTCTGCCTCATCCCTCTCTACCTTATCCCCACCCTCATCCGTCTCTCTACCTCAGCCCCCTCCCTCATCCCCCCATTCATCATCCCTCTCTCTCCTTGCACGATGGTAGGGCTATCTTTTGGACGATGGAGGAAGGGCTATCTCCTGGACTATGAGGAAAGAACTATCTCCTGACTATGGAGGAAGGGCTATCTCCTGGACTATAGAGGAAGAGCTATCTCCTGGACTATGGAGGAAGTGCTATCTCCTGGACTATGGAGGAAGGGCTATCTCCTGGACTATGGAGGAAGAGCTATCTCCTGGACTATGGAGAAAGTGCTATCTCCTGGACTATGGAGGAAGTGCTATGTCCTGGACTATGGAGGAAGTGCTATGTCCTGGACTATGGAGGAAGTGCTATGTCCTGGACTATGGAGGAAGTGCTATCTCCTGGACTATGGAGGAAGAGCTATCTCCTGGACTATGGAGGAAGTGCTATCTCCTGGACTATGGAGGAAGTGCTATCTCCTGGACTATGGAGGAAGTGCTATCTCCTGGACTATGGAGGAAGTGCTATGTCCTGGACTATGGAGGAAGTGCTATGTCCTGGACTATGGAGGAAGTGCTATGTCCTGGACTATGGAGGAAGTGCTATCTCCTGGACTATGGAGGAAGAGCTATCTCCTGGACTATGGAGGAAGTGCTATCTCCTGGACTATGGAGGAAGTGCTATCTCCTGGACTATGGAGGAAGTGCTATCTCCTGGACTATGGAGGAAGTGCTATCTCCTGGGCTATGGAGGGATATTTTTCTGTGTTTGCATGTTCTCCCCATGCTCACGTGGGTTTCCCCCACAAAGAGCCCAGAGCAGATATCTCCCCTGTCCCTGCCCCTACCCCTGTCCCTGCCCCTACCCCTGTCTTGTCTCGTCGCACGATCAATCCATTTTTCATATATTTTTTTCCTCCCTCACTCTCCTTCATCCCTCTTTCTACCTCATCCCTTCTCTCTCTAGTCCTTCCATCCTCCCTTGTCCTTGTCTCTCCCTCCGTCATCCCTGCATCCACTACTGAGACAGCTCCTATGTGAGGCCATTAAGAGGCTTCTTCAAGCTGAGGGTGGAATTGTGGCTCCATTGAGAAGTATTAACCAGACATCTCAAACACAATGACCTGTGTGCAGTGTGTGGGCAGCATGTGTGAGGGTGCTGTGTATATGGCGTCCTGGCCGGTCAAGGTGTGAGGTTTAGCTCCAGGCTCCAGGGTTTCTCTGTTTCCCTGAGCCAGCAGGAAAAACAGGATCTCCCTCCAGAACGGGGAAACACCCACAGACACAGGAGTGTGGGGGGAGGGGGGGGGGGGTACAGTGTGACATAATCAAGCGAGGAATTCCATGATTGTAGTGTGTATGTGTGTGCGCGCGCATATGTGTCTGTAGTTCCCCTCACGCTTATATGGATGCGCACGGACTCGGTTCACACCACATGCCGTGGAGTTTCTGCCGCACTGTCACACGGACCCACTGCAGAGAGATCTGCCGCTTTCTCTCTCTTTCACACACGCACACACACACTGTACACGTACGCACAGTACACGTACGCACAGTACAGCAGCGTGTACTGTAGGTCCGAGCAATCCCTCACATCGACTGACAAGCAAACCAAAAGCTATAATCTTAATAAAACGGACAATATTCAAAGAAGTCACAAGAACTATAATGATATAGATATGCGTCCGTCGCGGTTTACCAACAGATACAGCTGTTGATAAACGTTTAAGTTTATCCATACATACATACATACATACATACATACATACATACATACATACATACATACATACAAGGTGGTCCCTGCAAATAAATTATCGACGCTTTGTGGTAACCGACTAAACGTCTTGGTAGCAAAGTGTAAGAGCAGTGTAAAAGACGATCACAGGTATTGTGATCAGACACACACCCACCGATTGACGGGGAACAAGCTTCTCTTGGCGGTCGTGGCTACAGCAGTCTTGAAAACTGCATTGCTACTGCTGTCAAAAAAGACAGGGTGCGCGCCTGCGGCCGGTCACCGACTGTACGCGAACATTTTAGTTAACACAATAGCTTATCAGCTTATCATCTGGCTTCGGGTCATGTCGCAGCAAAGCTTCTATCAATATCTTAGAAGGGGGTCGAATAGAACTATTAACGATGCTAGTTAGCCTTTACTTCCTTAGCCCGCCTGTACAGGATATCAGACAGCACAGCCCCACCAACGTTTTTTCCGCTGTCTTGACTTGCCTTGTCCCGAACCACATTCACGAATCCTGGTCTGGAGACTTACCGTTCGTATGTGCTGATGATGTCGCTGTGAGGAAACAAGAAGTGCGGGGAGGCTGCTGGCCCCCACGCCGCTGCTCCGGGACAGTAGGAGTACGGATCTGCACACTTTCGCAGCCATCGCTCTAGTAAAACCTCGCTGTGAAGGCGAATGCTGCGGGCTGACCGAAAGCGAGCGAGCTGGGGAGGGAGGGACGGTGGTGGTGGGCGGGTTGGGCAAACAACCTCATACACGCGCTAAACGCGGACAGGAATGTGGGTGCGCACATTTAGTAGCCCGGCGGTGACCAGCTGATTGGTAAATTTGCGGGGTTACTATATTTTATCGGACTCCCTTGTGGCTTAATGACACGCGACCCTCTCTGATTATTAACCCAGCTGTTATCAAAAGTCTACAACAAAATAAACAAATTACCAAGTTGCGGATGCCAAAACAAAGTAGGCTAAAAGACGTCCGCATATTGGCCTGATATTAGCCTATATACAGCCACTAACATGCAGAGTCGTTAAATATTAGTTACACTATTTGAATTAGTTATTATTTGATCCATTTAAATCCATAACTTGTCAGATGCCCCACCTACTATGTAATTCAAGCATACCCCGTCGTTTAAAACGTGTGGACCCTCTCAGAGCGAGGTGATTGCACCAGCAACTTAAAATAAACGGTTATTTTTACAATTCATCAAAAGGGTATTGTTTCTACAGCACGACAGATAGCCTGCCGCACCCTCGAAAGTACATTTTAAGGAAAAATTAGGAAAAAGTGACATACGATTGGTCGATTAGACCTATGGAGGGCGGGCGCCTATACTTTTCATCCAATTGGAGCAAAGGTTTTTCTTGCCAGAACGGTGTCAATACATGATTCTGCCAATAAGAGACCGCGAGGAGGTTCATTCACGAGGAGATCCCAAGAATGGAGAATAACCAGCCAGCACCGCGAATAATGACTGACTCGGGATTCCACCATGCTGTGACTTTACCACACAATATTCTCAAATCAAATCAAATGTATTTGTATAGCCCTTTTTACACGCAAGCATGTCACAGAGGGCTTCACATATGCCCATAGAACTGCCCCTCAAGCAACCTAAACCCTCAAGGAAGACAAGGAAAAACTCCCAAAAAACTCAACAGGAGAAAATAAAAAATAAAAAATGGAAGAAACCTTGGGAGGAGCAATTCAGAGAGGGATCCCCTCCTCCAGAGACGGTTGGTGGGAGAGAGGAGCAGAACACAGGCTAAACATAGTCATACAGTGTCGATGGGTTTTTAAAACACCAAAATCCATTATTCAACTTTATAGATGTAGGACAGGACCGGGAGACTCGCGACCAGGTCCAGTGTTGGCTGACCGACGACCAGGCAGGTGCTGACAACTCAAACCCCCCACACCACAAGGGATGTGTGTGGGGGGGGGACAGAGAGAGGAGAGCAGGGATTAGAGAATGCCAGGAGCTTCTAACAGTTACAGTCATAATAGAATGAGATCCCCACCGGTCAAGTGTGGACTGGTGCAGCAATTTAATAGAGCAAAAAAGGGGAATTTGATGCAACCCCACACACCAAGACAGCGACAGCCCCCCTCATTTGGAACATGAAATCTGTTCCAGGGGAAGAGAACTCTAAAATAAGTTATACTTAAAGAATAAGGATGGAAACAACCCGTCCCCCGTTGCCTCCAACTAGTAACATACTTACCTTTAACAGTCGTAGAATTGACTAAACAATAACGTTTTTAACCTAATTTTAAACGTCGAAACAGTATCAGACTCCCTAATTGAGACGGGTAGTTTATTCCAGAGAAGAGGCGCTCTATATGAGAACGCCCTACCTCCAGCTGTTTTTTTCTTAATTTTGGGAACCACCAGATAGCCGGCATCTTGAGATCTAAGTGTCCTTGCGGGGCAATAGGGTGCAAGGAGACCGGAGAGGTACAGTGGTGCCAATCCATGCAGAGATTTGTAGGTTAGTAGTAGAACTTTGAAGTCAGCTCTGGCTTGGATAGGGAGCCAGTGTAGAGAGACAAGAGTAGATGTTATGTGATCAAACTTTCTTGTTCTGGTCAATAGTCTAGCAGCAGCATTTTGCACCCGCTGTAAATTTTTTAGGTGGGTAATTGGGAGGCCAGAGAACAACACATTGCAATAGTCCAATCGGGACGTAACAAATGCATGTATTAGTTTTTCGGCATCATCCTTTGAGAGAAATTTTCGTATTTTGGCAATATTACGTAGATGGAAAAATGCAGTTCTAGTAATTTGCTTAATATGGTACTCAAACGAAAGGTCTGGGTCCATTGTGACTCCTACATTTTTTACTAGCTGGCTTTGAGAGACTTTGACGCCGTCTAGGTCTAAGGTCAGATTGGAAAAATTATTTCTATATTTTTTAGGACCGAAAATTTGAACCTCGGTTTTATCCGAATTTAGAAGAAGGAAATTTGCAGTCATCCAAGCTCTCAACCTAGAAACACATTTTTCCATAGCATGTGGAAATTCTCCAGACTTTATAGACATATATAGCTGAGTATCATCTGCATAACAGTGAAAATTTACCCCAGAGCTTCTAATTAGGTTTCCTAAAGGCAGCATATAGAGAGAAAATAACAGAGGGCCTAGAACTGAACCCTGTGGTACTCCGTATTTTACAGTGGAGCTCCTGGATGAGCAGCCATCATAGTGGACATATTGTGATCTATCGGATAGATACGATCTAAACCACTGAAGTGATGTACCAGAAATCCCAACATAGTTCTCCATACGTTCCAAGAGAATCTCATGATCCACCGTGTCAAAAGCTGCACTTAGGTCTAGAAGAACCAGGACAGAGAAAGAACCCGCGTCAGAGGCTAACAGTAGATCATTGACTACCTTGGCTAATGCAGTTTCAGTGCTGTGGTGGAGACGAAATCCAGACTGGAGAGGTTCATAAAGCTGATTTGAGGAGAGGTGCTCAGTGAGCTGTTGTGCCACAGCCTTCTCAACAATTTTGGAGATAAATGGCAAATTTGAAATTGGCCTGTAGTTGCTAAGACAACCTGGATCCAGGTTTGTTTTTTTAAGAAGGGGCTTAATAATAGCTTGTTTGAAATCGTTGGGGACTTGGCCAATTACAATAGATTCATTAATTCATTCTAAAACATTTCTCTCTGGGGCACAAGGAGCGATTGGAGATTGTACGAAAAATCTTCATAGCAATTATTGTGACTCAATTGTACAATTAAAATAATTGCTGAATATATATATTTTGAGAGTGTGACCCACGCTGTCTTCAGTTCTGCTGGTGAATCTACTGTCATATCTAATCTAAAGTTAATATCCGATTATTAGCCTGTCCTTCAAAGACAGCTGTAGCAAAACTACAGGATCAAATCTAATTCATTGATTTTAAATCCAATGTGTATCCACTGTGTATCTTTGAACATTTACAAAGCAGGACTGTTCAAACTGTGTGTGTGTGTGTTGGTGTGGGGCAGGGGTGAGGGAGGTATGGAAGTTATCCTGAACATATGGAAATCTAGTGGCTGCAAGGCAAACAGGCCAGCCTTGTCCTGCCTGGTGTTTCCTGTGGCTGCTAGGACTGGAGTCTGGAACGCAGGCTGAGGAATGTGGACAAAGGTGTTTCACTGTCTTATCATGTGACAGAGCCACACCTGTGGGCTGGCCAATACAGAGTTCATCCCAGCACAGGACTGTTTAAGACAACACAATACTGAAAAACACAAGACTGTACTATGCAACACCGTACTACACAATACTGTACAATGCAACCCAACACAGTACAACATGACATGGCACCCACAAACACAATACAGATAGAATAAAATAATGTTGAAATGTTCAGTTTGAGTGTGTCACTGCGACAGTTAAATAATGTGTTTCAATATCAAATCGTTTATATAACTTGTATTGTCCTAATCACACCCAGCTCACTGTGGGTGTGCTGCAGGGTGTCTATGCTAGTTATCAGTAATCTAAAACTGTTAAATGGCTTTGTGTGTGTGTTGTTGGCATGGCAGGCATCTGTTGTCAGCTTCTTGTGCCCTAATAAATCACCTTCTTGCTCTGGCCCCCCGGCCCCCTGGCCCCCCAGCCCCTCAGCAGCATCCCAGGTGCATTGCAGCACTATGTGGGTGATGCAATTTAAATGCAAATTCTCTGGCAGGGACAAGCAGCATGTGTGCTCATCTCAGGGCCTCTCTACTGATCCCAGGAAGAGATCCAGCTTTGCAGCCCACAGGCCCCGGAGACTTCCCTGCCACCACACAGTGGCCCCCACGGCCTCTACAGCCTCTACAGGCGGGGAGTGGACCCCACAGATCTAGGAGTCTTTAATCTACTGGAATCAGAAGGAGTCCTGTATTAAGACACTGATAAATGTGTGTAGTTAATGCATGTATTGAGCACACTGTAGATGGGAGTGCAGCCATGCATGCATTTGGTTGTTTTGTATATAATCACTCAGGTCCCATGATGCCTTTCAACTATAAAAATATGGCCTGTTTTACTGTAAACACCTGTCTGCAGACTCACAGGCCACAGTTCTGGCCTGTCTGCAGACTCACAGGCCACAGTTCTGTCCTGTCCGCAGACTCACAGGCCACAGTTCTGTCCTGTCCACAGACTCACAGGCCACAGTTCTGTCCTGTCCGCAGACTCACAGGCCACAGTTCTGTCCTGTCTGCAGAGCAGATGAGGATCAGCTCAGGTCTCAGTGGTACAAAGGGCTCCGAAGCAGTAGGCTGTCCTCGCTCATCACTGGGCCTGACAGTCATGCCTGTTGGCTTATTGCTCCTTACAAACTGGTCAATATCGACCAAAACAAGCTTTAGATTATAAATGTCATGATTGAAGTAAACTCATACCAGCGACAGACGCATGCACATATGCTAACAGTTATTAACCCTTGTGCTGCCTTCGGGTCACATGACCCAAAGGTTCATAACGAACCATCGTTGTGTTTACCCAATTTTACCCAATACAAAAACAAATAAAAATCATTTTCTTTTAACCTTCGCAATGTGGAGGGTCTGAGACAGCCCTACGGTTAAAAGAAAATGCTTCACTTTGTTTTTGTATGCGGTAAAGTTGTCGCAATACGACGGTGGGTCACAATGACTGATGGGTCGGAATGACCCGAAGATAACACAAGGGTTAAGGACTTGTTGGCACCATTGGCATTGGTTTGTCTGCACAGTCATATTCTCTGTCTGAGTGTGTGCTCGCAGGTTTGTTCTCCTGTCATATAAGTGGACCTGTGAACTTCACCCATAGTGTTTGTACTGTCAAATCTTTATTAATAGTATTACCCAGTTGCCCAATCAGAGGTTAATAACCTACCACTACAATAAACTAAGAGGTTTCTGAGTTTACTCAAACATACACTGAGAAAACATGGCCATGTCTCTGGGATACAGTTGAACAGGTGTGAAGAGGGGGTGAGAGGGAGTGAAGGAGGGGGGCACGAAGGGCGAAGGGGAGAGGTAAGCGAAGGCATGAAGGGGGGAGGGGATAAGGGGAGAGGGGAGAAGGCGGGGAGTAGATCAGAAAACAGCATGTGAGAGAGAAAGGTTGAAAGAGAGAGGGGGAGAGAGATGGAGAGAGAGGGTGAGAGAGACGGTGAGATTACGTGTCTCTCCAGGATCACTCTGTGCCCCAGCACTCGCAGTCTCCTCACCCACCGCCCTCCCAAGGACACAGCAGGAACTGAGGCATAGACAGAGGCAGGGCCAGAGGCACAGAGGCAGGGCCAGAGGCACAGACAGAGGCAGGGCCAGAGGCACAGACAGAGGCAGGGCCAGAGGCACAGACAGAGGCAGGGCCAGAGGCACAGACAAAAGCAGGGCCAGAGGCACAGACAAAGGCAGGGCCAGAGGCACAGAGGCAGGGCCAGATGCACAGACAGAGGCACGGGCCAGAGGCACAGACAGAGGCAGGGCCAGAGGCACAGAGGCAGGGCCAGAGGCACAGAGGCAGGGCCAGAGGCACAGACAGAGGCAGGCCCAAAGGCACAGAGGCAGGGCCCAGAGTCACACGCAGAGGCAGTGGGGCTGGGTAAACACTAGCCCCATGGCAACGCCTATCAACACCTGATGAATGAGACAATCCCCTGGTCGGGCAAAGGTACGACGGGCTACACCCCTCTTAATAGGTCTGTCAGGGAGAGTTGTGTTTCATCCCAGACACACACACTAAAACACACACACACACACTAAAACACACACACACACTAAAACACAAACACTAAAACACACTCACTAAAACACACACACACACTAAAACACACACACTAAAACACACACTCACTAAAACACACGCACCACACCGCACAGAGCGGGCTGACACATACACACACAAACACGTCAGTACACATACACACACACACTGTAATATGAACCATCTTTTGTTAGTAAAGCACACGTTCAGACCTGCCCGGTATCAGGTATGTAATACGGCCATCTTTTATCCTGCGTGTTCAGACGGCTACTCGTATATCTCCTTTCACAAAGGCTCCTAACTCCAGGTCAGGTTTAACTGGTTCAAGTTAACCTGAACCTACATTGGGTAAAGTCCACAGCTTGAACCAATGTTTTGATTTATAGCACTTTGGTCAACTGTTTTTGGTCTTAAAATGTGCAAATCAATTTTTTGGATACGAGCATCTGCTAAATGACTAAATGTAAAATGTAAATAAATGTGACTTTGGTTTACAGCACTCAGGCTCCTTCCTGTACCACAGCCAGTAAACCAGAGACCAGAATGCCACCGGAGCTGTAACTGACGATGTTGATGTGCAGTCATTGAGAGGCACTCGAGTGTGGGACGGCCTGTTAACAGGAACACGCTGCAGATAGCAGAGCACAACACAGAGCAGGAGTTTAAACACGGAGGTCTTCACAGAGGCAGTAACACAGAGCAGGAGTTTAAACACGGAGGTCTTCACAGAGGCAGTAACACAGAGCAGGAGTGTAAACACGGAGGTCTTCACAGAGGCAGTAACACAGAGCAGGAGTGTAAACACGCAGGTCTTAACAGAGGCAGTAACAGAGAGCAGGAGTGTAAACACGGAGGTCTTAACAGAGGCAGTTAGAGGAGGAACGTCCAGCAGAGATGACTGTGGGCCTCCACACTTGTGGGGCTCCATCTTTAGGGCAGGCGCCAGGGCGGGGCTAGGAGAGGATAGCAGAACTGTTTCTCGGGCCTAGCTGTGCTGGAGGCCTGGGAGAGGAGGAGATGAGAGGAGGAGAGATGAAGAGCAGAGGAGGAGAGGAGGAGAGGAGAGATGAGGAGGAGAGGAGCAGAGGAGGAGAGGAGAGGAGATGAGAGAAGGGGAGAAGTGGAGAGAGGAGAGGAGGAGAGGAGGAGGAGGAGAGGAGAGAGGAGCAGAAAAGAGGAGAGGAGAGAGGAAAAGAAGATGAGAGGAGAGAGGAAGAGAGGAGGAAAGGAGAGGAAGAGAGGAGGAGAGGAGAGGAGAGAGGAGCAGAAAAGAGGAGAGGAGAGAGGAAAAGAAGATGAGAGGAGAGAGGAAGAGAGGAGGAAAGGAGAGGAAGAGAGGAGGAGAGGAGAAGAGGAGATGAGAGAAGGGGAGAAGTGGAGAGAGGAGAGGAGGAGAAGTGAAGAGAGGAGAGGTAGGGCTGATGGCAGCAGTGTCTGCTGGAGGAGACTCAGAGAGACTCAGAGAGGCGTGTGCCCCAGTGAGAGAAAACCTGAGCCAAACCAAAGATGCTTTGAATACATTTCCTTTGAATACATTTGAAGTCTTTATCATAATGGCCAGTAAACATTTTTGTTTTTGTACATTGTCACAATGTATTGTGGCCTTCTTCAGAGTCAATCCTTCTCTGAGCTTTACTGATCTAGCCTGGCACAATGAGAACAACGGACTCAAGCCAACCATTCAGAACCCTCTACAGCCACTCTAGGGGGAATGTAACCAGCCCTGGCTGGTGAGCATAGTGAGCATGGTGAGAGTGTGTGGGGGGGTGAGAGCTCAGCGGCACGCAACAGTCAGCTGAGGGAACCTGATCGCTCGTCTGACACAGCGCTGATCCGTTAACGGGCTGGCAGGCTTGATGAGGCGATCGGACGGGTAGTAGAGACGCGGAGCTGGGCCGCCTGTGCTTCCTCGACACGCTGACAGAGCTAAAAATGCTCAGAGCTGCCGGTGCAGTCTCATCACATGGCCTGCTATCTCTGGAAGAGAGAGCGAGGGAGGGAGAGAGGAGAGATGGGGGAGGGAGAAGAGGGAGGGATGGGGGAGGAATGAGAGAGGGAGAAAGATGGAGAACAGAGGTAGAGGAGGAGAGAGAGGAGGGAGAAGGGGAGGAAGAGAGAAAGGCAGGGAGACAGAGGGAGAGAAGCTGTGAAAATATAATGAGCAAGATAGCTGTAAATTAGAGGAGTGTGTTCCAGCCATGGCTCCCTCGTTTGGGGGACGGGGGGGTTCCTGCAGTCCAGCCCTGCTGGAGAGGACCCTGATGAAGATGAGTCCTGGAGAGTCCACGCCAACATTGGGACCCTCGTGACAAATTGGTTATATTAATAAAACTCCAACTGAGGGGCCACAGGCACACTGGAGTCTGTTCATTACAGAGAGAGAGGGGGGGAGAGAGAGAAGGGGGGAGAGGGAGAGGGAGAGAGAGAGAGAGAGAGAGAGAGGGGGGGGGGAGAGAGGGAGAGGGGGAGAGGGGAGAGAGAGAGAGAGAGAGGGGGGGGAGAGAGGGAGAGGGAGAGAGAGAGAGAGAGAGAGAGAGAGAGAGAGGGGGGGGGGGAGAGGGAGAGAAAGAGAGAGAGAGAGAGAGAGAGAGAGAGAGAGAGAGAGAGAGAGAGAGAGAGAGAGAGAGAGGGGGGGGGGGGGGGAGAGAGGGAGAGGGGGAGAGGGGAGAGGGGAGAGAGAGAGAGAGATTAGACTCTGAAGGATTTCACACAAGGTAAGTGAAGTGAGGTGAAAAATGAATACAAGAACAGCATTAAAGACAAAGGAAGATAAAATGGCAAGAAAGAGTTGAGACTGGAGTGGCACCCTTTTCTGCAAACGAGAAAATGGTGGAGGGGAGGCTAATATGAGACACATGAGCACCATGTAACTACATTACATGGTGCTCATGTTTCCCTGTTCACACACACACATACACTCACACACAGACCCCAAAATAGACAGCCACAAACACACACTCAGACACAAACACAAATGTGTGTACACAAACAACATGTACAAGAACAGATAATCACAACCTAAATTAGGAACCAGCTTGTGCTGTAGGAAGGAAGACACACATACACACACACACACATGCACACACAATACACATGCGCACACACACACACACAATACACACGCGCACACACACACATGCATACACACGCACACACCCAGATCAGAAACACATTTAGAGGTTTTTCTATGAACAGGCGCTGTGACCTTGGTGATTGTTTGGCTCCTTTGTCACAGTGACAGTTCTATTCCGAGGGCCAACCAAGTGTTCTCAGACCCTCCAGGATGCTAAAGCCTGGTTACCCTGGCGTCTACATCACAAGAGCATTTTACACTTCTTAATGTGATCCCTCTCTAGGACAGAGGCAGGCTGTTGGCTTCTCTCACACGGGACTCCCAGCGTCGCTGCCCACTGCCGTGTTGGCCAGGGGTCCCACCTCCCTGCACGCTGCTCACATCCTGCCCACTGCCGTGTTGGCCAGGGGTCCCACCTCCCTGCACGCTGCTCACATCCTGCCCACTGCCGTGTTGGCCAGGGGTCCCACCTCCCTGCACGCTGCTCACATCCTGCCCACTGCCGTGTTGGCCAGGGGTCCCACCTCCCTGCACGCTGCTCACATCCTGCCCACTGCCGTGTTGGCCAGGGGCCCCACCTCCCTGCACGCTGCTCACATCCTGCCCACTGCCGTGTTGGCCAGGGGCCCCACCTCCCTGCACGCTGCTCACATCCTGCCCACTGCCGTGTTGGCCAGGGGCCCCACCTCCCTGCACGCTGCTCACATCCTGCCCACTGCCGTGTTGGCCAGGGGCCCCACCTCCCTGCACGCTGCTCACATCCTGCCCACTGCCGTGTTGGCCAGGGGTCCCACCTCCCTGCACGCTGCTCACATCCTGCCCACTGCCGTGTTGGCCAGGGGTCCCACCTCCCTGCACGCTGCTCACATCCTGCCCACTGCCGTGTTGGCCAGGGGTCCCACCTCCCTGCACGCTGCTCACATCCTGCCCACTGCCGTGTTGGCCAGGGGTCCCAGCTCCCTGAACGCTGCTCACATCCTGCCCACTGCCGTGTTGGCCAGGGGTCCCACCTCCCTGCACGCTGCTCACATCCTGCCCACTGCCGTGTTGGCCAGGGGTCCCACCTCCCTGCACGCTGCTCACATCCTGCCCACTGCCGTGTTGGCCAGGGGTCCCACCTCCCTGCACGCTGCTCACATCCTGCCCACTGCCGTGTTGGCCAGGGGTCCCACCTCCCTGCACGCTGCTCACATCCTGCCCACTGCCGTGTTGGCCAGGGGCCCCACCTCCCTGCACGCTGCTCACATCCTGCCCACTGCCATGTTGGCCAGGGGTCCCAGCTCCCTGAACGCTGCTCACATCCTGCCCACTGCCGTGTTGGCCAGGGGCCCCACCTCCCTGCACGCTGCTCACATCCTGCCCACTGCCGTGTTGGCCAGGGGTCCCAGCTCCCTGAACGCTGCTCACATCCTGCCCACTGCCGTGTTGGCCAGGGGCCCCACCTCCCTGCACGCTGCTCACATCCTGCCCTTATCTATGTTAAAATACATTATTAGTACATTTTATTACAAATACCTTCTGCCACCTCTTTGAACCCCAGGTGAAAATGTCTAGATCCGCCCCTGCCTATGCCTAAAATGTAGGCATAGGCGACATAGGCATAGGCGACATAGGCATAGGCGACATAGGCATCTTGCCGGTAGCAGCAGGGTGTCCACGCACCCCCAAAAAACATTGGAATGGTGAAATTTGCGCAATCCGTTTTCTATCGCTCATTTGCACGTCATTTCAATGATATAATAGGTGCGTTCGACTTCATGCAGCGCCGCCGTCACCTGCAGCCGCCTGCAGCCGCCTGCAGCCCGGCTGACTTGAAGCAGCCAATGGCATTCTCAACTTCAAGGCCCACAGCTGACAAGGGGCCCCTTGAAAGACTCCATAAAAAATACTATATGATCAATAATAACTATAACTAGAGAGGATACAATTTCTGGAGAAATTGTAGGGTGTGCTTGCTTGGGTCGGTTGCACAGGGGTCCGTTTTTTAATGACATTTTTACAACTGATATTTCTGTATATTTTATATAAAAATGCATACTTATTATTTATAAAGATTACATAGATTTAAAAGCATTTTTTGTGCTGCTCGTTTACAACTGAAAATACGAGTGAAGTGTAGAATTAAATATGATGTCTTCTCATTTCCCCTGCAAGAGGCAGCCTCATAGCTGAATCAAAACGAATAAATTTGGCAGACCGGTGTAAAAATGGACCTAATCTCTATGACTTAAACGTCCTTTTAAGTTTTCCCTTCTCGTGATATGTTCAGGCATTTAGCCTACTCATATTGCATTCATTAATAAAGAACCCCCTTTGAAGATTATTCTACGACGTTACCCGGCAGTAGAAGCTAACTGAAAATATGCCCCCAAAAACGTAAATAAGCTTGACATTTATTTAGTGGAAAATCGCTCATTCATAAAAAGCTCACTGGTAGCAATCAGTCAGTAACAACGCAAAATGCGATTAAGCCCTGTGTGGAGAAGCTGCCCCGGTAAATTCTACTACTACGGCACAGTACTAGACTACAGTACTGCTGTGTTCGTCTTGGTAGCGATTGCGTTGGTTGAATCTGATTTAACGTTCCGTTGTACGGTTTAGGCTGAAAATAATTATTTTCATGAACAGATTGACAAAGTTTAGGCTGTGGCAATGAAGTTAAGGTTAGTAGTTAGACTTTTGATTTAAGTAAGGGGAGTGCCAACATGTTTGACTTCCTACAGCTGTGTAGATGTTTTTGTAGTGTCTCGCGTAGGCTACAGCGTTGCAGTGAGCAACACTGGTTTGAAACCACAGGTAATGATAATTTCACCCACAAATCGTTTACTTGTAATGTAATGTCATAATAAATCCTACAACGAAAATGTATTTGTGAGGAATGTTTATTTTAACGATTGAAAACAGATGCATCATAGACCACTGTAGTATGTGTTGCCCGGGCAACAGAGGCTAATGTCATGATGCTAATACTTCAGTGACATAGTAGACTACTGTTTCCGAAAGTAGATGTACTTCCTTAATAAAATCAGCTTATATTGTACATTACACGTCACAATTGTGTGTCATATCACAAAGTAAAATTAGTAAATAGTTATCACCCTGGCCTCTTTGCTTGTGGCGTTTCTGCAGCTGCCTTGCAGTAAAGCAGTTAGCTTAGCTATCTCCCAGAAGTTAACGAGCTGCTAAACTAATGTTCTGCTAGAGGTAGTCACGCGAGTTTTCGTGACGTTAGTGACGTAAGTAGCGTCATTGACTCTGGCTAGCAAGTTAGCCACCGTTAGCTTCACTTTTCGCCACAAAAACTTAATTTCCACTTAAACCATGCAACGGAACGTAAATCCCAATAGAAGCAACTCAATCGCTACCAAGACGAAACTTTTGACACCTAGGTTGTCTATGTAGGCCAAATATTGACTGAGTTTTAGGGGGGCAAAAAGAATAAAAATAATAATAATAATATATATGTGAGAGAACAAAGGTTGTTCCCTTGCCGAAGGCAAAGCACACCCAATAATATGTGAGAGAACAAAGGTTGTGCCCTTGCCGAAGGCAAAGCACACCCAAATATAGCTGCAAGCAGCAATGGCGGATTCCTCCAAAACATTGCGAACCATTGAAAAATGTATATTCTTCACAAATTGTCACTGTATAGAAAAATCCATACTACAGACTTACCAATGGGATACCAACTCTTAAATGCAATACCATCAAGATCCACAAGGGCCTTCGCTTCAAGCCACGGAGTGAGTGGGGGCTTGGTCAGCCCACACTTTCCTGAAATGTTGTGTATGCGTCTTGCCAAGCTTGCGCGTGTGTCAAGGGAAAGGCTGAGTGTCTGTGAGAATGTGGAGCGCGCGCACTGAGGAGCAGGGGAGACATTTCATTGGAAATTTCACTAGCAATTAGCCAAGCATGCATGTTTCAAATATTCACAAAAAATCTATATTCTCATATTTGTGTACTAAACATTCTCAAGTCTTCATATGAACTTGTGATTGAATCAGAGTATCAGTTTTGGACCAGCGAATGTGTAAAGCGTTATTTTAGCATTAGCGATAAATTCGATTTCCTTTATTTCAATCATTTTTGAAGATATTAAGTTGCCTTTGCACATGGGAACATGTTGTAGTGTCTTCCACGTGACACACCAGGTTTGGTGTTGATATCTCAAACATTTGCTGAGATTTGACCCAACTTCCTGTTTGGTTGCTTTGTTGCCAAATTTGATTGGCTGTACCAGACAAACGGCTGTGAAAATAAAAAATGTGTTGAAGAATTGAGTGAGGGTTGCTCTGACGATGATGTGTGCCAATTCTGGGGAAGATTGGAGAAAAATTGTAGGAGGAGTATGCTTTCAAAGGTTTTTTATAAAACCGGAAATGGCGGAAAATCTATATAACCGGAAATTGACGTCATAGGGTGCGTTGAACTCGTCTTGATCCAATGGTACCTCATTTTTGAAAATCAGAGTGGTCTAATGGGATACATGAAACTTGGTGTAGGTATAGAAGGAACTGTCCTTAAAGAGTGTGCCAAATTTCACAAAAAGTTATCCAAGGGTTCTAGGGGCTGCCATTGACTCCAATGGTACAAGAATAAAAATAATAATAAAACTAACAATAACAATAGGTTTCCTCCTTACAGAGGAATCCTAATAATAATACACATCGATTAAAAGTCATAACTTTCCCCAAAAGAATCAACAAAGATACCAACAGAGCGTTTATTCTATTTGTGTCAACGCAGGCTTCCCCTCTCACCCGATACTATTGTGGACTATTCCATCGATTGCAGCTACTGCGCAGCAAAGCACGTCATTTCAGTTGGTTAATATGAGACAGTAGAATAGTGAAGTGAATGAAAAAAACTATTTGCTAAAGGAAACGCAACTCCGGGAACGGAGCACAAAAGATAAAGACAAAAGAGGAGAGTAAACAAGTAGTTGCCAAACTGAAACTACAGAAGGAAACGTAATTTTCTCTCCACTGGTATCCAATGATGCGGCAGCTAGCACAAGTGCTGCTCAGTGAAGTTTGGCTAGCAACAGCAGCTAGGCTAGCTTGCTCGTAGCACAATTTACCAGGGTCAGCTTCTCCACGCAGGGCTCTAGACTGAGATCAAATTTGGCATTGTTACTAATGATCGCTTCCAGCAAACATTTTTTGAATTTCCCTCTAAATAAATGTCAAGCTTATCTACGTTTTTGGGGGCATATTTTAAGTTAGCAGATGGTACTGTTTGAATTGCGATTCCATCTGAAATACTGCCGGTGATCAATGTTACAATAGCTTGTTTCAAAGGGGGTTCTTAATGAATTAATGCAATATGAGTAGGCTAAATTCTTGAAAATATCACTTGAAGGAAAAACCTTAAGGTGAAATAGAGTCATAGAGGTTAGGACCGTTTTACACCGGATTGCCCAATATCTTCGTTTGAACCAACTTTTCAATTGAGGCTGCTATAGTTTATCAATATTCCCTCTTGCAGGGGAAATGAAAAGACAACCGTTTCATTCTACACTTCACTTTTTGTATTTTGAATTGTAAATGAGCAACAAATGTATGCTTTTAAATCTATGCAATCTTCATAAATAGTAAGTACACATTTTTATATAAAATATACAGAAATATCAGTTGTAAAAATTACAGTTAATAAACGGACTCATCAGCAACCGACGCTAGCAAGCACACCCTACAACAGGGCTCTTCAATTAGTTTGGAGCCGGGGCCGGTTCTTGAAACTGAGGCAAAGTCAGGGGCCGGAGGATATGAGTAATCACGGTAACAAATAAAGAAATTACAACAACATACTGAAGGAGTCAATATATTCTATTTTGTAAGTGCTTAACAACATATGCCCAAGAGGCCACATAGGCCCAAGGATTAAAAAATCAAAGCAGGTGAGCAATAACCAAGAAGACTAAGGGCGGTGGGGGCCGTGGGCTTAGGTCATTTTCGGGCCCTACCAACTATACATGACTTTAAAGGAGACATGACATGCTGTTTTTGGATGCTTTTATATAGGCCTTAGTGGTCCCCTAATACTGTGTCAGAAGTCTATTTCCCGAAATTCAGCCTTGGTACAGAATTACAGCCACTACTAGTAGTCCCACAAGGAGCTTTCCTCAGAACACGTTGTTTTGGTGTCTGTAGCTTTAAATGCTAATGAGGAGCGGAGGGGCGGCACCATGTGCTAATGTTTACAATGGATGTATCGCAAAGGCTGTAGCCCCGTTGCTGTAAGATGCCTCGAATTTGCCCATTCTCATCTGATAACCCTGGTTTGCAGAGGCACACACTCAGTCAGTCACAGTAAAGCTACAAAATGATATAGCGTTAGTTAACTTACTTGTCCGAGGTTAGTAGCTGGACGAAGGAAAGTTAGTCCTGATCCAGAATTTAATTTCAGCAAGGCCAGTTTTGTATTAGCTCAAGTTGAGGAAACTGTCGTGGCTGAAGTGTTTGGCGCAGACATACAAAACAAATGCGCCTACAACAGAAGTTGTGTAGGCGCATTTCCAGAGAAAATAAAATTAAGATACTGGGTCTTCAGAAGCTCGGATGAAGGAACTGTAAAAAGATTTTTGTTTTCCTTTGTACATCCAAACTGAGCAAATGTAATGCTTCGTTCGTTTGCAAGCCATGATGTCTCTCGAGGATAAAAACACTTGCACGGTCATAGCTCAGTTTCTTATGGGCGGGCCAGATTCTCTGGGCGGGCAAAGCAGAGAGAGGGGAGGTAACCTTCCTCCTTGTGCCGTAACAAAGAGGAGATTTTCAAACAGAGCAATTGAGCTTTCATTTTCTGAAAGGCGGAGAAGAACACCCAGGGCTTGGTTTACACATATCGAAAATTCTAGCCACTGGGGGACCAAAGGCAGGCTAGGGGAACTCATATTAATGTTAAATAACCTCCTAAAGTGAAGTTTTCATGTCATGTCACCTTTAAATAGAACAAAATGATACATACACAAGCTATATGTATTTAGAGCTGCACGATTCTGGATAAATTGAGAATAAAATAGAGATCACGATTCTGAACAAACAACTAAACAAAATAACATAATTTATGTTAATTGCTGAAGTCTATTTAAAATGTTTAATTAATCTGAATTATTAAAAAAAACTTGGTTTGAATGCATGATTCGACTACTTCACTTGTTTCATGGATGAATCAGCATTTTTGAACTAATCTCCTGAATTAACGATTCAATGACTAAATGTTCCCCAATGACAAAACATTTTTGTAAGTTATTATACCATGGTCTGGGTGAATACTAATCTAGTGCTAATCAATGGGGAGTCAGGTGGCTGAGCGGCCTTGGGCAAGACACTTGACCCTACTTACCTCGGGGGAATGTCCCTGTACTTACTGTAAGTCGCTCTGGATAAGAGCGTCTGCTAAATGTGTGCTACACATGCTGCGGCCGTACTGTAGCGTACTAGTAGGCCTATATGGCCGACCTTGTTCGTGAAAACCTTGATATTGATTTGGGGACAATGACATGGCTTGTTAGCTAGTCTTCTTGTCAAACATATTGTCAAATTATATTTACTGTTTGTCAACCGTACACAATGTTCTTGCTAGCATAACTTAGCTTTCCGGCTAATAGCTCAGTCCTCCGCTGCACGTAAACGGGCGGGGACCCCTACAGGAGGGGGCCCATGGGCTGGAGCCCAGTCAAGCCCAATGGTAAATCCAGCCCTGGTCACGAGTGATTATTTTGTATTTTTTTTTGTCATAGTCACGAACTGAATGACTTATGGTTACCGGAGGGGGGCCAGTCCAAAGCTGCTCGGGGGCCGGATTCGGCCCGCGGGCCGCCTATTGAAGAGCCCTGCCCTACAATTTCCCCAGAAATTGTACCCTCTCTAGTTATTATTATTAGGCTATATTAATAATTATTATATGGATTGAAAAGAGTGAGAATAGGAGTTAAGGGGGCCCCATGCCTGTCTTCGCCTGGGGCCCGCAAATCCGCCACTGACAGAGTCATACAGACACCAAGAGGAAAATTAAATGCTTTCCAGTGGAATACATAGTGTTTAGGTGAGAAAGGACCCACCGCATGGGGTAGAGCTGAGCGCCACTCCCGCCCTTGAAACGAGCTTCGTAGCGTGGGGGCGGCGCTCTGCTGGGCAATGCGGAACTAGTGCTCAGCTGTACGTCAGACGGCAAAAACAGAAAACACATTTGGAAACGTCGTAGTTAGTTTGATATTAACACAGAAATTCTACAAGAGCCTTCATATAAAGACGAAAGTAAGTAACTCATTTGCTGATTTAGCTGGCTAAGCAAGACAAATACGATAGTAAGATCATTTTTGTGTGCAGATAGCTATCTTGCTGGCTTGTTAGTTGACATTAGCGAGCGGGCATCTCTGGACATTGTTGACAGGTACAAGACAGGGACAGGAGGCGGATTCTGATTAGAGAGAAGCCCGCTTTTTAACCTAAATGGTTTTCTAATGTTGTCTGTTGTATGTCAGTCGCTAGCCAAATCCTGAATAGCAACAAAAACCTAGCATGATGTGTTAGCAGCAGGGAAAGATAGTTTGGGTATGCACGTTTTAGACGTTAGCGTATCTCAACGGCAAGAGAGGGGTCATCAAGTCACTAGATAACAGCGTCACCAATTACAGGAGTTAATGATGAGTGTAAATCTTCTTTTCTCCTTCATTTGCAACACATTTGCAAAACAATTGCAACACATTTGCAACACAGTGTATTTAAAGCGTCCTATTTTGAAATGCATTTTCAACATCGCTAAAACCATAAAAACCCGTCTGTCCCAACCCGTATTATACAAAAGTACAGTCCCAATACCAAATAATACTCTCTATTTGTAGGTAATTCAGATGGACTCTGCTTAATATGTATGTGTTACATACAATCTAAAATAATGACTGGAACATTAATTCCAACCATTTGAAAGACAGCTAGTTCGTTAGGTTTGAAAGAGAGTTCCCCTCGAGTGTAGAGGGTGAGCTGAATGTAGTTAGGAGTTCAGGGGGCTTTCAAAATAAAAGCGAACCATTGGAAGTTTGGTAAGTTTAATTTTTTGTTGGAGCCGAAGCACACGTCCACAACCCTCTTCACACCAGCTCCACCAGTTGAGAAACATTGAGGTAGAGGACCCATTATCCCTTCCACAGGGCCGCTTGGAGATGCCAGCAGAGAGATGCTCTGACTGGTGTGAAGCTCACTTCAAAAAGATTAGTTTCACTAAGTGGACAGCCCAGGTGGCTGCTCTGGCAGAGAGGAGCTGGCTCTAAAGTACCTGTCTGGCACGCAGCTGCACACTGGAGGAAACTGCTGTGCTGGCTGCTGGTGGTATGATGGTGTCAATGTGTGCATGTGTAATTGTGTGTGTGTGATGAAGATTGAGTGCATGTGTAATTTTGTGTGGGTCAGTGAGGGAAAATGTGTGGTTGGTTGTGGTTTGTCATGATTGATCCTGGTTGGTTCCGGAGAGAGATGAAGGGGGCAAGAGAGCGATATGGTATGGAGGGAGATGGAGAAGAAGGGAGGGAGAAAGGGAGATTGATGTAGAGATGGATGGAGGGAAAGAGAATTAACGCTGAGAGGCAGTATGATCAGAGAAAGGGATGATGGATAGAGAAATACAGAGCAAGAGAGAGAGAGATGCAGAGAGAGTGAGAGAGAGAGACGAACACAGAGAGAGGGAGACAGTGTGAGAGAGACAGAGAAAGGGAGAAACAGAGAGAGATACAGCGAGAGACACACAGACAGAGAGAGAGAACAGTTGGAGGTCCTCTTTATACCTCAGACACTCAGTCCTCATCAGTCTCTGATGTCACGCCCCACTGATCGCTCCAATTAGTCACTTTCTGCTGAATCAGTGCCACAGTCCCAGACGGGGTATCTTTAATGGAGGACCCTCCACACACACCCCTCCACACACACACCCTCCACACACACCCCTCCACACACACACCCTCCACACACACACCCTCCACACACACCCCATCCACACACACCCTCCACACACACACCCTCCACACACACACCCTCCACACACACAGCCTCCACACACACACAGCCTCCACACACCACTTCACTCTCACCCCCTCCAAACACACCCCTCCACACACACACCCTCCACACACACAGCCTCCACACACACACACACCTCCACACACACAGCCTCCACACACACACACAGCCTCCACACACCACTTCACTCTTACCCCCTCCAAACACACCCCTCCACACACACACCCTCCACACACACCCCTCCACACACACACCCTCCACACACACAGCCTCCACACACACACCCTCCACACACACAGCCTCCACACACACACACCCTCCACACACACACCTCCACACACACACAGCCTCCACACACACACCCCTCCAAACACACCCCTCCACACACACACCCTCCACACAAACACACCCTCTCCACACACACAGCCTCCACACACACCCCTCCAAACACCGAAAAAGGTCGTAACAGGGCAAGTTCTCCACCCTGACCACGAGAGGACAAACACATTCACACACACATGCTGCATACACACACCAGCATCTGCTGTACCCTCCTTAATTGTTAATCAGTTGTGCGTGACACTGTTGAATGAAATTACAGGCTTGTTGGAAATTAAGTTGGGAGATTATCAGCGTGGTGAGAAATGAGTTGTGGCCATGTGGAGGTCTGCTTCTGGGTAACACTGCTGGGCTAGCAGCAGCCTGGAGCTGTGGGATTGGAGGAGGAGAGGATGAGGAAGAGAGGATGAGGAGGAGAGGAGGAGGAGAGGATG
The DNA here is from genome assembly GCF_963692335.1 of Osmerus eperlanus. NCBI lineage: Eukaryota > Metazoa > Chordata > Actinopteri > Osmeriformes > Osmeridae > Osmerus > Osmerus eperlanus. The sequence goes on along the minus strand of NC_085023.1, from coordinate 3,816,853 downwards.
AGGAGGATGAGGAGGAGAAGAGAGGAGGATTGAGGCGCAGGACAGGAGAGGTGGAAGGGAAAAGTAGAGCAGATGAGGAGGTTGAAATGAGGGAGAGGAGAGAGGTGCAGGAGGAGCATACAGGTGGTGTACTCTTTAGGGGGTATGGAGACATCTCTAGAGGAGTGGACTGTTCAAGTGCTGCTTTTTCTGGATGCTGTTAATTAGATTTGAGAAGGACTCAAATCCCCTTCGCTACTCTGTCTGTCTGTCTCTCTGCCTGTCTGTCTGAATAATGAGAATGGTCTCTTCTCTCCAGGATGTTCCGCTTGCGGGCATTGTCGGCCGCCACCGTGGGACTAGCACAGTTGTCTCGGCGTTACCATGGTGATGCCGTGCGGGGCTCTGGTAGGAGGAGACTGATGCTAGCTGCTCTGGTGGGCGTGGCGGGGGCGTCAGCCAGCACTGGGCTGCTCTGGACAAGGTAGGAAGACCTCTCCCCCCCTCCCCCTCTTCCCTCTCATACCCTCTCCCTCCTCCTCCTGATTGTTTGTTTGTTGACGTCCAGAGCGTACGCAGACGCTGGCCCCTCCGTCAGACACGCAGAGCGCCCCGAGGCGGAGGAGGCGGCGTTTGTGAAGGAAGAGGCAGAGTCGGAGGCGGAGTCCGAGACCTCGGTGGAGGCCAGCGGAGGAGAGGAAGAGGGGACGGAGGGAAAGAAGAAGAAGCCACGCTCAGGGTTCCGTGACCGCAAGGTAATCAATAACCCTAAAGACCCCGCCCATCAGCCAGCTGGCCAATCGGCTGGGCCGATATCCTGCTGCATCCTTCTCAGGCGTGACCTTACGGAAGGTGTCAGAAACGGGATTGTACTGTATGCAAATACAAGGGTTTATATGAGGGATGGGATGGTTCTGGAGAGGAGGATGGAGGAGAGGGCACAGGGAGAGGAGGACAGGACGAGATGAGAGAAGGGAAGGAGGAGAGGCTATGGCCATTAACCCTAAGCACACACCCACAATACATGATGGATAGAGAAGGAGAGAGAGGGAGAGCGACAGAGAGATTAATCGAGGGTCGGAGAGATGGATGGAAAGGGAGATGCAGAGACGGAGGAATGAAAAGAAGAATTACCCCTGCAGCTGCTGCTCCTGGTCTCGGGGCAGGAGCTGGGGAGCTCGGGGGGGGTGTGTGTGTGTGTGTGTGCGTGTTGGGTGGGTGTTTCACTGTACTTTTTTTTAGGCCCCTCTCCATCCCTCATCTCTCTCTCCTCTCCTTCCATCTCTCCCTGTTCTGTTCCTTCTCCCCTCCACTCCTCCCTCCCCTCCCCTCGACCCCCCCCTCCCCCCCCTCCATCTGGGTGTAGGTGATGGAGTATGAGAACAGGATCAGAGCCTACTCCACACCGGACAAGATCTTCCGCTACTTTGCCACGCTGAAGATCATCAGTGAGCATGGAGATGCGGAGGTCTACATGACGCCCCAGGACTTTGTACGCTCCATCACCCCCAACGAGAAGCAGCCTGAAAGTAGGCCCCCCTCCTCTCTGTTTCTCTCTCTCTCTCTACCTCTCTCTTTCTTTTTCTCTCTCTCCATTTATTTCTCTCTGTCTCTCTTTCATTCCCTCTCTCTCTCTTTCTATTTCTTAGTTTCAAATTTCTCTCTCTTTACATCTCTATTTCTCTCTCTATCTCTTCCCATCTTTCTCTGTCCGTCTATTTGGTCTTGAAGCTAAGCTTCCAGGCACTGGCCCAGAAAAGTTATAAAACCCTGTGTGTGTGCGTGCGTGTGTGAGTGTGATTCCTTAGGGCTGAGGAGATGAGAAGGGGTGATTCATGATCACCACTCACTCAGGGCGAGATTCCTTTCCTCCCCTCTCCTTCACTCCTCTCCCCTTCTTCCCTCCTCTTCTCTCCTCTCCTTTTACCTCTCCCCTCCTCCTTTCTGCCCATCTCCCCCTGTTCCTTCTCTGGTTCAGACTGGACTGAACTGGACTCTCTGTAGTTCTATCCCTCCATCTGTCTCCTGCATTTGTGGTGAGGGGGGGGTGCCTGGTAGGCCCGGCTGGCAGCCAGGAAGGGTGATGGAGATGGGGGGGGGGGGGGGGGGGTTAGGAGTGTGTGGGGGGGGTCGTATTACCAAACCCTGCAGTTGGTATATTAATTAGCCGGGTTAAACTAGAGCAGGACACAGCAGTCACGCACAGAGTTGTTGGGGTGGGGGAGAGATGGAGGGAGGGAGGAGGAGAGAGAGAGAGAGAGAGAGGGAGAGATATCAGATCAGGAGGAAAGCTGGGGAGAAGCTTCATGTAGCTGTTTCGTGTAGCTGGTCTCTCTCAGCACACAGTCTCTCCAATACTGGTCTCTCTCAGCACACAGTCTCTCCAATACTGGTCTCTCTCAGCACACAGTTTCTCCAATACTGGTCTCTCTCAGCACACAGTCTCTCTTATACTGGTCTCTCTGAGCACACAGTCTCTCTTATACTGGTCTCTCTCAGCACACAGTCTCTCTTATACTGGTCTCTCTCAGCACACAGTCTCTCTTATACTGGTCTCTCTCAGCACACAGTCTCTCTCAGCACACAGTCTCTCCCATACTGGTCTCTCTCTGCACAAAGTCTCTCCCATACTGGTCTCTCTCAGCACACAGTCTCTCTCATACTGGTCTCTCTCTGCACCCCCCTCCTCCTCCTGTGCTGGCGTTTGAGTGTTGGAGCTGTCGATGAGACCGGGATCTGCTGATGGCTGCTCTCCTGTGCTTCTGAGCCTCTGTGAAGATACAGTCTATAAATACACACACACAGTCCTACAGTACATACACGGATAGAGTATATTATTTTCTCTGGATGGAGACGACTACCTCAATGCTATTTTGTCCAAATCAACATTAACATTCTGTTTCATCTCTTTTCGCTTTTCTTCTCTCCGTCTCCTTCTCTCTCTTCCTCCCTCTCGCTTTCTTTCTCTGTATCTCTCCCTCTCTCCTATCTCACTCACACTCTCTCTCTCCTTCTCTCTCTTCCTCCCTCTCTCTTTCTTTCTCTGTATCTCTCCCTCTCTCCTATCTCACTCACACTCACTCTCTCCTTCTCTCTCTCCCTCTCTCAGACCTGGGTCTGGACCAGTTCCACGTAAAACGCTATGATGGGAAGGTAAGCTGTATGTGTTTGTGCGCGCATGTGTGTGTGTGCAGAACAGGAACAATAGGATGTTACCTGGCTACTGTAAAGGCCACCTGGATGAGGCTAGTGGTGTCTTTCATGAGGAGCCCTTTTCATTTATCCTCACAAAGTCTTGTCTGGGCTGGCCTCTCCTCCACCCAGTCCTCCTCCTCTTCTCCTCCTCCTCCCTCTTCTATTTCTCTTTTATGGTCAGTGACGTTCATACTGTGTGTGTGCGTGTGTGCGTGTGTGTGTGTGTGTGTGTGCGCGTGCGTGCGTGCGCGCCCGTGTGTGTGTGTGTTTATCAACATGCTGCTCTCTAGTTGGACCAGCCCACCAGGATAATAACTCAACCAGACAGTTTCTCTCACGCGTCCTGCCTCCTCCCCTCCTCCCTTCCTCCCTTCCTCCTTCTTCCCTCCCTCTCGTTCCCTTCATTCGTCCCTCCTCTCTCCCTTGTTCCCTCGTTCCATTCCTTCCTCCCCTCCTCCCTCTCTCGTCTTTCTTCTGTGGGTGAGACACAGGGATGGAGGGAGACAGGGGAGGGGAAGGGAGAAGGCGGAAGAGGTGGAGGGAGAGACTGGAAGGGTAACGGAGAGGGAGGGAGGGACTGAGAACCACTTGGTCTCATACACAAGACTCTAGAATGAAGAGAACGTTTTGGGACCACTTCCCTCTGCTCTCCTCTTCAGAGAACCATTCTCTGGTCTCAACATTCTGGATTATGATTGGTGTCTCTGTCCCAACACACACCAAGCAGTTTGTGCACTTTTCCGATTCATGTCCTCTGCTGGATCATGTAAATGTCACCCATATATCCAGGATTTCTCAAGCTTTAATACCAAACAAATCACTATGCTCTCTCTCTCTCTCTCTCTCTCTCTCTCTCTCTCTCTCTCTCTCTCTCTCTCTCTCTCTTTTTCCATCCCCGCAGTTATTTATATTACACATACTGCAGTAGCGTTATAAATATCTAGAACAGGCAACTGCCATTTCTGTCAGTCCAGAATGAGGGGGAGTGGGGAGGGGCGGCGGGGAGGAAAGGGGGGTTGAGGTAGCTTGGGTCGGGAGAGCAGGGGGAGGTTGGGTGAGAAGGGGGTGGTAGTGTGAGTCTCTCTCCCCTTGTGTGTCTCTCTGTCCAGTCTTAGACCCGTCTATGAAGACATGCTTCCTCCACAGGGTGAGTGGGTGTGTGACCCCACATCCCATTCCTTCACCAGATTGACTGTGTTCTGTCGGGGGCGGTCATGGGGTGTCTGTTCATGGGGGAATGGTCTTCCTCATCTCTTCTCCTGTGTGTGTGTGTGTGTGTGTGTGTGTTTGTGCATGCTTTATTTGGTAATACACATCTCCATCTAAATAGATGACCTCAGATCCAAGTGCATCATAAACTGCCCTCGTCTTAGTTTGATGTGAAAGTCTTTCTCTCACCACCTTCTCTTTGTCTCACCTCCTCTCTCTTTCTCTCTCTCTCTACACTGTTCTCTCCATTGGCTCTCACCCTCCGTCTCCCTGTCTCTTCTTCTCCCTCTCTGTCCTCTCTCCTCCTGTGGGCGTTCATTCAGCTGTTAAAGTGTAATATTGTTGTGATGTTGTTCTTTTAACTGTTCCTGTGCTTGTGCAGTCTTCTCTTCTCCATTTAACCAATAATCCTTCCATGTCTCCACCTCTCCTCTTCTCTCCTCCACCTCCCCTCTCCTCTCCTCCCCATCAATCACCCCATCCTTCCCTCCATACAATCCCTTGTTTTCTCCTCCCCAATTATTCCTCCCCGCCGATCCCCTTCTTCCTCCCCCCCTCTCTCTCCCCTCCCTCCTCTCACCCTACACTTCCACTTTCCCCCTCTCTCCTCCCTGTCTCTCTCCTCCCTGTCTCCTGTCTCTCTCCTCCCTGTCTCTCTCCTCCCTGTCTCTCTCCTCCCTGTCTCCTGTCTCTCTCCTCCCTGTCTCTCTCCTCCCCCACTCCCCCCTCCTCCCTCCCCCCTCCCTCCCTCGCCCCCCCTCTGCAGGACTTCTGGCAGGTATGAAGCGTGTGCAAGCAGCATGTGTGTTTGTGTGCTCCCCAATGAGAACTGCACTATGTCATCACTCTGCCTTCACCTCTCTGCCGCTGTTCTCTCTTTCTGTCTCTCTGACTTACTCTCTGCCCCCCACCTTCACCTATCAACATAACTGTACACAGACCTACCTGGATGCAGTCTTATCTAAACGTACCTGAAGACAGTCATATCTAGACCTATTGTACCTGGACACACACGCATACAAAGTTGCATACACACACATATAGACACACACACGGACACAGAGCCAGTGTGTCTTTGTCCCAGCGTAGTGTGAGCCCAGCTGCTTGCCATAAAGCAGATACCTGCTGCATTATTGAGAGAGGGCTAAACTCTTGTTACTCGATTATTCAGTACTGCAACACAGGGTCATCACACACGCGTGACCAGAGAACCATCCCACGCACACGCACCACACACACACACACACTTGAAAGCGGGGAAGCGAGCCTGTTTAATTGAAACTTATCTGTCAGTGCTGATGTAATAGAGTCATGTCCCTCACTCTCCCTTTCAGCCCTCCACTCTTCTCTTCCACTCCTCTCCTCTGCTCTTTCTCTCCCCCTCCTCTCCTCTTTCTCTCCTCCTCTCCTTCTCTCCTCTTCTCTCCTTCTCCTCTCCTCCTCTTCTTTCAGCTGTTAGTCCTCTACCATGCTTTGGAGCTGTGCCCTTCCCAGCATGCCTAGCTCATGCCTGTGTCTGAGGGTGTAGAGTAGGTGGTCCTCTGTCTGCATGGTGGTCTCGCAGGGCTGGCCACGCCCAGGAAGTGGAGCTGCTCTTCCTCTGCATGGTGCCAGCTCTCCTCGCTGCTGGGTCGACCACGCCGGCGCCTCGAGGGCCGCCATTTAATCGAGTAGTGAATAAAAGTAAACATCATGGGCTGCTGTATTGGCAGCTTGGCTATTTAAAAATGGCGGTGTTTTCTTACAATTCTCTCTGACCAGTCAGCAGTCTGCTGCGTTTTCACTAGGGATGCACGATATATCGGCGGCCATATCGGTATCGGCTGATAAATGTTTATTTTTTGCGTTATCGGTCCGATAAGAAAAGTTTGATTATAAATTCAAGCAGATAAATTATGGATTATATCCACCCGTTGAAGCACTTATTTTTTTCGGTCAGGCAATATATTTTATTTATATAAAAGAAAGTCAGCCAAAGGAATGTATAATTAATTGTCAAATTTAAGAAATTTTCTAATTTTGGTCAAAGAAAGATCTAGATGTTTTATGCAGTTACGGTTTTAATAAAAGCAGTTGTCCACTGTATATGTTTGCCTTTTGTTTTTGTAATCAGACTCAGGCTTTGTATTTATCGGCATGTATCGGTTATCGGCTTCCCAATAAAAAGTTATCGCTATCTGCCAAAATGTCCATATCGGTGCATCCCTAGTTTTCACGTCACCTTTTAGTATCGCTTCAGCTTGCATGGAGCCTCAACAGAGAGGTTCCAGGACAAGGATCAGGTAGCTACTAGGGACCAGGTTTTCTTGATGGAAAACCTGAACAGGCGAGCTGAGCCGAGTCGGCACCATGCAGTGGATAAGCGCTGTAGAGTGGTCCAATGTGCAGCCTGCATGTTTAGACTCCCCCACTAGCCCTCCCCAGTCCTATTGGCTGGTTATCTGACTTCAGCTGCATGGTCACTTCCTGCAGAGCATGGTTTACAAACACAGGAAGTCCTCTCCCCACATGTGGAAACACCTCCCACTTTCCATACCCTGCGGTCTTTCTTAACTGTGTGAAGCCACGCCCACTCTGCGTCGTGACCGGGCAGGAGAGGTGCGGCCTTTCACTCACCTAGAATGCTCAGAGGCTGCTACCATGGAAAACAACCTGTTGTGTACCACAGAAACTTGTTGTTTTTAACTGTTTAATTTTCAGCCGGACACCAGTGGAGACTGGTCTCTTTACGTTCTCTCTCTGTCTCTCTATCTCTTTCTCTTACACACACACACACACACACACACACACACACACATACCCCGCCCATCCTGCGGTCTCTATTCCAGGTTGCTAGCTGCACACCTGGCCTGCTAAAGTGTGCAGCTGCCAGTGCTTAGTGGCAGTAATGCTGAGCTGGAGGGTGTTGGTGTGACAGCAGGAGTGTGGATGAGTTTGTGGGTGTCGTACGTGACTGTGTGTGACCTTGCAGAACAGACCTAGCTGGTGGCTCGCCAGGTAGAGCGCGTACCAGGTAGTCTGAGACCTAGCCCTGGGTGTCCGGGTTCAAACCCAGCCCAGGCCATTTCCTGTATGTCCTTCCCACTATTCCATACGTTTCCTGTCACTATACACTGTCTCTATCCTAATAAAGCAGAAATGCTGAAAATATATCTTACATATGTCCCAGAATAGACCTGGCTTAGTTGTGTGTCAGTGCTTCCAGAGCAGTAACATCACAAACACAACCAGCCTACCAATAGAATAGAACAGAACAGACCAGACCAGTTTTACAACAGACTAGACTAGACCAGATCAGACTACAATAAACCAGAGTAGAACCACACTGACCCAGCTGTGATTGGAATTGTCTAACCTCTAGATACATTATTTTCATCTCTCTCCCCATCTCTGTCCTCCTCTCCTCTGTGGGTCCCAGACAGACAGAAGACCAGCCGTTCTTCGGCACCAACTGGAGATGAAAGAGACTAGAGAGTTCAGGGTCTGCCTGCAGACACACACGCAAACACACAACAAAGTTGCTCAAGGTCAGACAAAAACACTTGACACACAGTAACTCATTACACACACACAGACTAGACTCAACATCCCTACAGAAACCGACTTTTTCCTGTTAGAAGGGAGAGTCAGAGTGCTGTTTAGAGCCTCAGACCTCACACACAGCAGGAACAACAGACTAGGCATCAGACACAAAGCAGAAACAGGCTAGACCTCAGACACACAGCAGGAACAACAGACTAGGCATCAGACACAAAGCATAAACAGGCTAGACCTCAGACACACAGCAGGAACAACAGACTAGGCATCAGACACAAAGCATAAACAGGCTAGACCTCAGACACACAGCAGGAACAACAGACTAGACCTCAGACACACAGCAGGAACAACAGACTAGACCTCAGACACACAGCAGGAACAGACTAGACCTCAGACACACAGCAGGAACAACAGACTAGACCTCAGACACACAGCAGGAACGGACAAGACCTCAGACACAAAGCAGAAACAGGCTAGACCTCAGACACACAGCAGGAACAGACTAGACCTCAGACACACAGCAGGAACAACAGACTAGACCTCAGACACACAGCAGGAACAACAGACTAGACCTCAGACACACAGCAGGAACGGACAAGACCTCAGACACAAAGCAGAAACAGGCTAGACCTCAGACACACAGCAGGAACAGACTAGACCTCAGACACACAGCAGGAACAACAGACTAGACCTCAGACACACAGCAGGAACAACAGACTAGACCTCAGACACACAGCAGGAACAGACTAGACCTCAGACACACAGCAGGAACAGACTAGACCTCAGACACACAGCAGGAACAGACTAGACCTCAGACACACAGCAGGAACAGACTAGACCTCAGACACACAGCAGGAACAGCAGACAAGAATATACACAGAAGGGCAGTCCTGTGTGGTAGTCTTTCACCCACTTTCTTTATACCTTACTTTTTCCACTTGTTTCATGTATTTATTTATTAGTGTAAAGTTGTGTTTTTTTAACGATTTTAGGGGCATTTATAATCTTTTGATAGGAATAGTGTAGAGGGGACAGGAAGTGTAGGGGGGAGAGAGAGAGGGGCCGCCCCGGTGAGGCCTCAGCCTACATGGTGCATCTATCCTGTGAACCGCTGGGGCCCCCTTTACATCCAATCACCTCATTTTTGACTGGAGAGTTTGGGGTTTTGGGACGAGAGATTTTGTCTCGTTGGTGAGCAGTAAACCGAGCTAACCAAGGGAGACCCTTCTCCATCGATTTGTTGTTGCACATTATTACTTTGCTTTGTATTTCATTGATTGTTGGTCAGCCTTTTGGAGAAGATACCAGAACTTTACTTCTCTTTTTAAAATGTGTGTGTGCATTGGGAACAAACACAGTTCTGCTCTGCAAGCGCTCTATTACGATGTACTTTAAGAATTCCATTTGTACTTTATCAACATGTATATTTTCCCATATTTGGGATTGGGAGTTGGTCCCTATATCTCACTTCCTACAACACGATACAGTAGGAAAGTCTCTCTCACTCACTTCCTACAACACGATACAGTAGGAAAGTCTCTCACTTCCTACAACACGATACAGTAGGAAAGTCTCTCTCACTCACTTCCTACAACACGATACAGTAGGAAAGTCTCTCACTTCCTACAACACGATACAGTAGGAAAGTCTCTCTCACTCACTTCCTACAACACGATACAGTAGGAAAGTCTCTCTCACTCACTTTCTACAACACGATACAGTAGGAAAGTCTCTCTCACTTCCTACAACACGATAAAGTAGGAAAGTCTCTCACTTTCTACAACACGATACAGTAGGAAAGTCTCACTTTCTACAACACGATACAGTAGGAAAGTCTCTCACTTCCTACAACACGATACAGTAGGAAAGTCTCTCACTTCCTACAACACGATACAGTAGGAAAGTCTCTCACTTTCTACAACACGATACAGTAGGAAAGTCTCACTTTCTACAACACGATACAGTAGGAAAGTCTCTCACTTTCTACAACACGATACAGTAGGAAAGTCTCTCTCACTTCCTACAACACGATACAGTAGGAAAGTCTCACTTTCTACAACACGATACAGTAGGAAAGATTTTTGTCTCACTATCTCACTGTTATCTGTTTGGGCTGGTCTAGCGCAGCTGGTAATCAGTAATGGGGCTGTTCCCACACACTCAAAACACACACAACACACACTCACAACACACACAGGGCCTCATGTACTAACGCTTTTGCGCCCACTTCAGGCGTAGTTGTTTCGCAACGTGCGCGTAAACGCATGGCGAGGTATGTACAAACATGCAGGATGCGGGTTCTTCGCATATGCCTCCTGGCAGCAGTAATCCAAGCAAGACGAAGACATAGGCCAAGGAGACGAGCTGAAAGGATTTTTGCCACAAGGATCACACTTTTTCAGTTGAGTGAACACAAAATCATTTTGCGTTACAGATTAAACAGCCATGCAATATTACAGTTCTGGAATTTGTAATTTCGGTCAAGATGGCATTTTTTTTGTGTCTGTGTTTAATTCCGGTCTTGTATAATATTTACATTTGCTGTTACCTCAAGAACAAGCACATACATTTTGTTATCACAAAGTCTTTGTTTCCGCTGTTTTGACTTTGGTGGATGATCTATGATAGAAAGAGAGAAGGAGGCCCCAATTGCGCGTTTAAATGCTCGCAATTTATGGTATAGTGGGCAGAGAAAGGCGCTGATTACCGGGTGACCTGCGGGTTTGGTAAATACAACGTAAACTGAATTATCACAGCGTGCGCTTTCTACGGGGTTGGCCATGGCTCTGATAACGTTACATTTGCAAATGTACATACATGAGGGCCACAGTGTAGATTACAACCATCAACCAGTCAGGGCACAGATAAAGATGTGGACAGAGCCACTAGTGTCTAAAGGATGGTTGCTGTTTGTTCATGTTTTATGGGGCTGTCATCAGAGCTTCGAAGGTGCATGCCAAGGGGCACTCTGTAGAGATACTGCTCCATAAAACAACACACCACACACACACCATACACACAACAAACGCTTCGCGTTTGCAGGGCTTTGATTTAGACCTCGTTTATGTGGTGACTCCGAGTATCTGGCACCCGGTATCTGTCACTCGCTGTCATGGTGAACTTGGGAGATGTAGATCTCTCTAGATCCTGGTAGTTGGGAGACGTAGATATCTCTGGATCCTGGTAGTTGGGAGAAGTAGATCTCTCTGGATCCTGGTAGTTGGGAGAAGTAGATCTCTCTGGATACTGGTAGTTGGGAGGAGTAGATCTCTCTGGATCCTGGTAGTTGGGAGGAGTAGATCTCTCTGGATCCTGGTAGTTGGGAGGAGTAGATCTCTCTGGATCCTGGTAGTTGGGAGAAGTAGATCTCTCTGGATCCTGGTAGTTGGGAGACGTAGATCTCTCTGGATCCTGGTAGTTTGGAGATGTAGATCTCTCTGGATCCTGGTAGTTGGGAGACGTAGATCTCTCTGGATCCTGGTAGTTTGGAGATGTAGATCTCTCTGGATCCTGGTAGTTGGGAGGAGTAGATCTCTCTGGATCCTGGTAGTTTGGAGATGTAGATCTCTCTGGATCCTGGTAGTTGGGAGGAGTAGATCTCTCTGGATCCTGGTAGTTGGGAGACGTAGATCTCTCTGGATCCTGGTAGTTGGGAGGAGTACATCTCTCTGGATCCTGGTAGTTGGGAGACGTAGATCTCTCTGGATCCTGGTAGTTTGGAGATGTAGATCTCTCTGGATCCTGGTAGTTGGGAGGAGTAGATCTCTCTGGATCCTGGTAGTTGGGAGACGTAGATCTCTCTGGATCCTGGTAGTTGGGAGGAGTACATCTCTCTGGATCCTGGTAGTTGGGAGACGTAGATCTCTCTGGATCCTGGTAGTTGGGAGGAGTACATCTCTCTGCATCCTGGTAGTTGAGAGCTGACAGCCTCAGCTGAGTGGTATGTTAAATTCAGGAAGTTGCAGAGTGTAAATGTAGTATTTTGTTGCTGACCATAAAGAATGTGACAAAGCCCCTTAGTAATAGACTTCTAATTGTGTGTGTGTGTGTGTGTGTGTGCGCGCCTGGCTGGAGGTTCAGCCATGTGAGTAGAGCCGCATGAAACAGAAAGTCTGGCCTTCTGCACGCATGCCGAGGGCTGCCCCTCGCTGAGAAGTTAGACCACTGAAGTTTGGCCTAGTTGGGCCTCCATACACCAGGGAAGGCCTTGACGGTGTGAGTGATAAGGGAAATGGAACAAGGTGTAGCCTGGCCTGGTCTAACCAAGTTGGACTCGCCTAGCCTAACAAGGCCTGGCCTAGTCTGAATTAAGTTAACCTGGCCTGGCCTAACCTAGCTTGAACTATGTTAGCCTAGCCTACCCTAGTGTTTCTGCCTCAGCAGCCAGAGGAGCTATCCTTCTGTGACAGTGAAGGAGCGAGACTCAGCCTGCAGGACTCAGCATAGCGTGACCGATTTCCCTCTCTCACACACACATACATGTACACACACATGGGCGTACACACGCATACACAGGAGGCAGTACTGTTAATTGACTGCAGTAAGGATTGTAGTTATGAGAGGCTGGGAGCAGAGGAGCTCTGGGAGGCTTTGTCTGAAGCAGGACTTAATATGAGCTGGAGCACAGAGAGACTGTCTGCCAGCACACACACCATACACACACACACAATATGAGCTGGAGCACAGAGAGACTGTCTGCCAGCACACACACCATACACACACACACCATACACACACAGACACACCATACACACACACACACCATACACACACGCCATACACACACACGCCACATACACACACACACACCACGCACACATACACACCACACACACACAACACACACTATGCACACACGAAGGAATACTGACTCCAACACAGAGATCAAAGCGTTGCCTGTGTCTAGATTTATTGGCTGCCAGGTTTATCGGTTGTGAGTGTGTGTGTGTGCGTTGGACATCTCCCCTCGGTGTTGGACCCAGCAGAGTGGAGCTTCCTCAGAAGCCCTGGGTTAGCATCACGAGAGGGAGGGGGAGGGAAGAGCGGGATGGAGGGAGGGAGGGGTGGTGAGAGGGTTAGCTGATGAAGGGAGGGAGGGAGGGGTGGTGAGAGGGTTAGCTGATGAAGGGAGGGAGGGAGGGGTGGTGAGAGGGTTAGCTGATGAAGGGAGGGAGGGAGGGATGGTGAGAGGGTTAGCTGATGAAGGGAGGGAGGGAGGGGTGGTGAGAGGGTTAGCTGATGAAGGGAGGGAGGGAGGGGTGGTGAGAGGGTTAGCTGATGAAGGGAGGGAGGGAGGGATGGTGAGAGGGTTAGCTGATGAAGGGAGGGAGGGAGGGATGGTGAGAGGGTTAGCTGATGAAGGGAGGGAGGGAGGGGTGGTGAGAGGGTTAGCTGATGAAGGGAGTGATGGAGGGATGGTGAGAGGGTTAGCTGATGAAGGGAGGGAGGGAGGGATGGTGAGAGGGTTAGCTGATGGAGAGAGGGAGGGGTGGTGAGAGGGTTAGCTGATGAAGGGAGGGAGGGAGGGGTGGTGAGAGGGTTAGCTGATGAAGGGAGGGAGGGATGGTGAGAGGGTTAGCTGATGAAGGGAGCGAGGTAGGGATGGTGAGAGGGTTAGCTGATGAAGGGAGTGATGGAGGGATGGTGAGAGGGTTAGCTGATGAAGGGAGGGAGGGAGGGATGGTGAGAGGGTTAGCTGATGAAGGGAGTGATGGAGGGATGGTGAGAGGGTTAGCTGATGAAGGGAGGGAGGGATGGTGAGAGGGTTAGCTGATGAAGGGAGTGATGGAGGGATGGTGAGAGGGTTAGCTGATGAAGGGAGTGATGGAGGGATGGTGAGAGGGTTAGCTGATGAAGGGAGTGAGGGAGGGATGGTGAGAGGGTTAGCTGATGAAGGGAGCGAGGTAGGGATGGTGAGAGGGTTAGCTGATGAAGGGAGTGTGGGAGGGATGATGAGAGGGTTAGCTGATGAAGGGAGGGAGGGATGGTGAGAGGGTTAGCTGATGAAGGGAGGGAGGGATGGTGAGAGGGTTAGCTGATGAAGGGAGGGAGGGATGGTGAGAGGGTTAGCTGATGAAGGGAGGGAGGGATGGTGAGAGGCTTAGCTGATGAAGGGAGGGAGGGATGGTGAGAGGGTTAGCTGATGAAGGGAGTGATGGAGGGATGGTGAGAGGGTTAGCTGATGAAGGCAGTGGTGGTGAGAAGGTTGGCTGATGAAGGGAGTGAGAGTGGTGGTGAGAGGGTTAGCTGATGAAGGGAGTGAGAGACTGATGATGAGAGGGTTAGTGTGTGAGTGTGTATGTGTGAGTGTGTGTGAGTGTGTTTGACTGTGTGTGTGTGAGAGTGAATGTTGAATGAAGGACAGATTCTACATTAGGTTTAGGAGGCTAGTCCAGCATGTTCACCTGGAGTGTGTTCTCTGTCTCACACACACACACACACAACACACACACCCCATCCTGCTGCACCAGCTGGCTCTTGTCCCACTTTGGGTTCCCTCTATTTCAGCCCCAAATAATAATCTCTCTCTCTTGGGTGTGTGTGGAGGGGGTGTGTGGATGGCTGGAAGGGGTGTGTGGGGTGTGTGTGTATGTGTGTGTGAGTTATGAGGATGTGTGTGTGTGTGTGTGTGTGTGTGTGTGGAGGAGGGGGGGTTGTTCTATACCCATAAGCACTGTGGTTCAGGATTGTTTTAACCCATATCTTTTTCCCTCCTCTCCTTATTGGACCTGGTCAGACAGAGGTAATTCCCTGGGTACCCCCCCTCACCCTCCCTCCTCCCTCCCCCCCCCAGGCATGACCCCTCCTCACCCTTCACCCCCCCTCACTCCTCTCCCTCATATCTCCTCACCCCCCCCTCCCCCTATAGATCTCTCTAGTCAGACGTGATCTCACTGTGATGTGTATGTCACTGTGATCTGTGCATGTGGTGGGTCAGTTCTCATGCAGTGCTGTAGTGATACACATGTTAACCACCACATCTTCCACTGGTCTCCTCTGTGTCACCAAGTGTCTGTGCGAGCGTCCACGCGCTCCAAATGTGTTGTCAACATATGATGTCATATGTCTTGAGAACTATGATGTGTGTGTGAGAGCAAATGAGTGTGTGTGTGTGCGTGTGTGTTTCCGGCTGTGTATATTGGCTCCACTGTAAGTGTTGTATTGAGAACCCTGTCTAGCCCCCAGTAACCCTGTCTCCAACTCTCTCTCTCTCTGGTGTGTGTGTGTGTGTGTGGAGTGACCTCATGTGTACACTGCACCTGCATGACCGTCGGACTGTCCTCGTCTGCCTCTCTCTACCGTGTGTGTGTGAGCGTGTGTGTGAGCCTGCTCCTGAAGAAGAGGCTTGAAGGAAAGCTCTGTGTCGGAGCACACTCCTCAGATCACACACACACACACACACACAAACGGAGCTCCCCAGTCCTGACGGCTGTCGTGGAGGGCTGGTAGGCCTGTCCTGGACACACCTCTCACCTTCTCCTCTCCTCTCTCCTCCCTGCGAGAGCAGAAGATCGCCCAGGAGAGGGAGAAGTTTGCAGATGAAGACAGCATCTTCTTCTCTCTGGGAGAGTGTGGTCTCATCTCCTTCTCTGACTACATCTTCCTCACCACAGTGCTCTCCAGTACGTACCTGTCTCCCTGTTAACCTGTCTGTTTACCTGTCTGTCTGTCTGTCTGTCTGTCTGTCTGTCTGTCTGTCTGCCTGTTAACCTGTCTGTTTACATGTCTTTCTATCTGTTAACCTGTCTGTCTGCCTTCTTGTCTCTTTCTGTCTGTCTCTGTGTGTCTGTCTTTATCTGTAAGTGTGTGTGATAATAGGCTTCTAATGGTGTGTGTGTGTGTGTGTTCAGCCCCACAAAGGAACTTTGAGATCGCCTTCAAGATGTTTGACCTGAATGGAGATGGGGAAGTAGATCTGGAGGAGTTTGAGCAGGTCAGGAGACAAACAGCCTCTCAACACACACACACACACTCTGTCAACACACACTCTCACACGGCTGCACACTCTCAGCACACACCACACCTCACGCGTGTGACCTTTGGCCCCAGGTCCAGAGCATCATCAGGTCTCAGACCAGCGTGGGGATGCGTCACAGGGACCGCTCCACCACGGGCAACACCCTGAGGAACGCCGGCTGCAGCTCCGCCCTCACCACATACTTTTTCGGTCAGGACCTGAAGGGCAAGCTGACGATAGGAGCCTTCCTGGAGTTCCAGAGGAAGCTGCAGCATGATGTGCTGAAACTGGAGGTGAGGGTGGGGGGGAGAGGGGAGGGGATGGTGGGGGGAGAGGAGAGGGGAGGGGAGGGTGGGGGGGAGAGGGGAGGGGAGGGTGGGGGGGAGGGGGTCCACCACTGTAACATAAGACCTTACACCACTCTATACTCTCCTTGCCTCCATCTATTCTCCCTTCTCTCTCCTTATACCCTGCCCCCCTCTCTCTCTGCCCCCCTCTCTCTCTGCCCCCCTCTCTCTCTGCCCCCCTCTCTCTCTGCTCCCCTCTCTCTCCTTATACCCTGCCCCCCCTCTCTCTCTGCCCCCCTCTCTCTCCTTATACCCTGCCCCCCTCTCTCTCTGCCCCCCTCTCTCTGCCCCCCTCTCTCTCTGCCCCCCTCTCTCTCTGCCCCCCTCTCTCTCTGCCCCCTTCTCTCCCTGCCCCCCTCTCTCTCTGCCCCCCTCTCTCCCTGCCCCCCCTCTCTCCCTGCCCCCCTCTCTCTCTGCCCCCCTCTCTCTCTGCCCCCCTCTCTCTCTGCCCCCCTCTCTCTGCCCCCCTCTCTCTCTGCCCCCCTCTCTCTCTGCCCCCTTCTCTCTCTGCCCCCCTCTCTCCCTGCCCCCCTCTCTCTCTGCCCCCTTCTCTCTCTGCCCCCTTCTCTCCCTGCCCCCCTCTCTCTCTGCCCCCTTCTCTCTCTGCCCCCTTCTCTCTCCTTATACCCTGCCCCCTCTCTCTCTGCCTCCCTCTCTCTCTGCCCCCCTCTCTCTCTGCCCCCTTCTCTCCCTGCCCCCCTCTCTCTCTGCCCCCCTCTCTCTCTGCCGCCCTCTCTCCCTGCCCCCCTCTCTCTCTGCCCCCCTCTCTCTCTGCCCCCCTCTCTCTCTGCCCCCTTCTCTCTCTCTGCCCCCTTCTCTCTCTGCCCCCTTATCTCTCTGCCCCCTTCTCTCTCTGCCCCCTTCTCTCCCTGCCCCCCTCTCTCTCTGCCCCCTTCTCTCTCTGCCCCCCTCTCTCTCTGCCCCCTTCTCTCTCTGCCCCCTTCTCTCCCTGCCCCCCTCTCTCTGCCCCCCCAGTTTGAGAGGAACGACCCTGTGGATGGGAGGGTGACGGAGAGGCAGTTTGGAGGCATGCTGCTGGCCTACAGTGGTGTCCAGTCACGCAAGCTCAAACAGATGCAGAAGGGCCTGAAGAAGATGTTCAAGGATGCCCAGGTGCGTACGTGTGTGTGTATGTACGTGTTAGTGTGTGTATGTAAGTGTGTGTGTGTGTGTGTATGTACGTGTGTGTGTTTGTGTGTGTTTTTGGGTTTGGGGGTGGGTTGATAGGACAGGAGAATTTTCTGTGACAGTGTGTACGTGTGTGTGTGTGTTCGGGAGGGGGGTGGCTTGAAAGGACAGGAGAATTTGCTGTGACAGTGTGTAGGTGTGTGACAGTGACGTGTGTGTGTAGGTGTGTGACAGTGACGTGTGTGTGTGTGTGTGTAGGTGTAACAGACTGAAAGGTAATTCATCACTGAGAGGACAGCAGAGTCTGTCTTACTCTGCCTGCCTGCCTGTCCATCTCTCCATCTCTCTATCCCTCTCTCTCCATCTCTCCCTCTCTCTATCCCTCTCTCTCCATCTCTCCCTCTCTCTCCATCTCTCTATCCCTCTCTCTCCATCTCTCCCTCTCGTCTGTCTGCCTCTGCCCTGTCTCTCAGTAGCTAAAGAGACTAGAAACAGGGAGACAGAGAGAGACAGACAGACAGAGAGAGAGACAGAGAGAGACAGACATAGAGAGAGAGAGAGAGAGAGAGAGAGAGAGAGAGAGAGAGAGATAGAGAGAGAGAGAGAGAGGGGATGAAACCATAAGTGTGTCGTCGGTGTGTGGTTATCTGTAGTGTAGTAATGATGATAATAATGATAGTGCTGCTGTCAGATGTGAAGCCAACGACACTGCAGTCTGGGGGGGGGGGGGGAGATGGATTGGTAACTTGCTATCTTTCAGCTGTGTCTGTTAAGTTAATGAAATGAGTTATGAGCTATTCAGCCAGCTGCTTCTCTATGATCCACTCAGTTCATCAGCAGTGCCTGTGTATAGTACTAGTGTGTGTGTGGTGTTGGTTTGTGGAGCAAGTGTGTATGTGTGTGTTTCTTCTGTCTAACATATGTTCACACACACACACACACACATCTGCTGTAGTTCTTACTTCACTCTCTCCTTCTCCCCCTTCACTCTCTCCTTCTCTCCCTTCACTCTCTCCTTCTCTCCTTCTCTCTCCCCCTTCACTCTCTCCTTTTCCCTCCCTCCTTCCCTCATCCCTCTCTTCTGTGTACAGGGCATCACCTTTGAGGAGCTGGAGAACTTCTTCACGTTTCTGAAGAATGTCAACGACGTGGACACTGCTCTCAGTTTCTATCACATGGCCGGCGCCTCCATCGACAAAGGTACAAACATAACCTCTTCTATCTATATACCTCCCCCTCTCTCTCTCTCTCTCTCTCTCTCTCTCTCTCTACAGTACCTACCTACCCTCCTCTCTCTTTCTCTCTCTCTCTCTACCTCTCTCTCTCTACCTCTTTTTCTCTCTCTACCTCTCTTTATCTCTCTCTCTCTCTCTCTCTCTCTACCTCTCTTTATATATCTCTCTCTACCTCTCTATCTCTCTCTCTACCTCTCTTTATCTCTCTCTCTGCTCTCCCAGTGCAGACTGTCCGTTTAGTGCTCAGCCATCCAGATCTCTGCATCTCATTGCTCCTGGCTCAGCTCTCAGATCCTCTCCCCTTCTCCTCCTCCCTTCCCCTCCCTTCCCCTCCTCCTCCCCTCCCCTCCTCCCTTCCCCTCCTCCTCCCCTCCCCCTCCTCCTCCCCTCCCCTCCTCCTCCCTTCCCCTCTCTCTCTCTCTCTCTCTCTCTCTCTCTCTCTCTCTCTCTCTCTCTCTCTCTCTCTCTCTCTCTCTCTGAAGTCAGTGAATCAATAGTCTTATTGAGATTGTTTAATCATTCCTTCTCCTCCCCTCTCCACTCTCCTTCACTCTCCTTCCCTCTCCTCTCCTTGTGACATCCCCTGAGAGTCGAAGTGCTGAGATGCATACCATTTAGGGAGACTTTGTCAGGAAACTGCGTTTGCAGTGATGTGCATTTAATTAACAACAAAAACAATGTTTACACAGAAACTGTTAACAGCCCTGTTGGGCTTTTCATCTGGAAGCCTCACCCACATTCTGACTCTCTCCTGGTGCTGGGAGGGGAAGACTGTGACTCTCCTGGTGCTGGGAGGGGAAGACTGTGACTCTCCTGGTGCTGGGAGGGGAAGACTGTGACTCTCCTGGTGCTGGGAGGGGAAGACTGTGACTCTCTCCTGGTGCTGGGAGGGGAAGACTGTGACTGTCCTGGTGCTGGGAGGGGAAGACTGTGACTCTCCTGGTGCTGGGAGGGGAAGACTGTGACTGTCCTGGTGCCGGGAGGGGAAGACTGTGACTCTCCTGGTGCTGGGAGGGGAAGACTGTGACTGTCCTGGTGCTGGGAGGGGAAGACTGTGACTCTCCTGGTGCTGGGAGGGGAAGACTGTGACTCTCTCCTGGTGCTGGGAGGGGAAGACTGTGACTCTCTCCTGGTGCTGGGAGGGGAAGACTGTGACTCTCTCCTGGTGCTGGGAGGGGAAGACTGTGACTGTCCTGGTGCTGGGAGGGGAAGACTGTGACTCTCCTGGTGCCGGGAGGGGAAGACTGTGACTCTCCTGGTGCCGGGAGGGGAAGACTGTGACTCTCCTGGTGCCGGGAGGGGAAGACTGTGACTCCTGGTGCCGGGAGGGGAAGACTGTGACTGTCCTGGTGCTGGGAGGGGAAGACTGTGACTCTCCTGGTGCCGGGAGGGGAAGACTGTGACTCCTGGTGCCGGGAGGGGAAGACTGTGACTCTCTCCTGGTGCTGGGAGGGGAAGACTGTGACTCTCCTGGTGCTGGGAGGGGAAGACTGTGACTGTCCTGGTGCCGGGAGGGGAAGACTGTGACTGTCCTGGTGCTGGGAGGGGAAGACTGTGACTCTCTCCTGGTGCTGGGAGGGGAAGACTGTGACTCTCCTGGTGCTGGGAGGGGAAGACTGTGACTCCTGGGGGTGTCTCATATCCTCGGTAGTATTGATCCTCAGTAGGCAGAAGCCTCTTGTCTGGATGAACAGATCAGGTTCACCAGGAATGTCTCTGTAACTCTGTATGGTCATTCTAGATAAATCTGTTACTCTGTAGTTTCACACGATAATTTCTCGTACTTTTTCACTCTCTTCTGCCCTCCCACCTACCCACCCTCCCTCCATCCATCCCTCCTCTCCTCCATCCTTCCCTCCCTCCCCCCCCTCCAGCCACTATGAAGCAGGTAGCCCGGACGGTGGCCAAGGTGGAGCTATCTGACCACGTGTGTGATGTGGTGTTCGCTCTCTTCGACTGTGATGGTGAGCAGCTACTCTCTCTCTCTCTCTCTCCCCCTCTCCCTCTCTCTCTCTCTCTCTCTGCCTCATCCCTCTAGCATCCACTGCTTATTTACGGCTCCTTCCATCTCTCTCGGCCTTCATCCTCCATCTGCTCCTCCCCCTCCTCGTGTCCTCGTCTCCCAGGTAACGGGGAGCTGAGTAATAAGGAGTTCATCTCCATCATGAAGCAGCGTCTGATGCGTGGTCTGGAGAAGCCCAAGGACATGGGCTTCACCCGGCTGGTGCGGGCTATGTGCAAGTGTGCCCAGGACACGGCATGGGACTTTGCCTCCACCAAGACCCAGTAGGGAGGGGGGGAGGGAGGGAGGGGAGTGTGTTTGTGTGTTGGGTAATGTGCATATATGTGTGTGTGTGGATGCAGATGAGCGTGTGTATGGTGGGGTAGGGAGACTACAAAGGCCATCAAAGTCCTCCTCTTCAAAGCGGCGACCCTGACTAACGGTGAACTTGTTAAGACAGCAGCTCGTTAATATGTCAGCTCGTTAAGACAGCAACTCGTTAGCATAATCAATCACGCATGTCAATGTGGTTGGAGCTCTGCCATCCAGGGGCACATGCTGATGTTGCTGTTTGTGTCCTCAGCAGCTCTCCATAGATGCCCGCCCAAAGGCATTGTGGGTCTTCATATATTGACAACCTCCACGTTGTCTCTGCTTCACTCTGACAAGGCTCTGCTATTAAAGACTATTATTATTCCAGAATGACTTTATAAGACTGATGTATAAAAGAATGACTCCATAATAAAAGGATTATTTCCATAAGAGCGGATGTGTTGTGTCTGTCATGAGGTGCAGCTTTCATGTTCTGAACTGACACCAGCCACTTGACAACCGAAGAGGCCGATCTGAAGCTCTCTGCATGCGGAGATATGGGTGAGTACACACTCCCAAGAGGGGATTCTGTGCGTGTTCTGAAAGTGAGTGAAATGAAAGATAAAGAGGAGTGGGTGTGTTTGAGAGAGGGTATGTGTGTGTGAGAGAGATAATGTAGTGTGTGTGTGTGTGTGTTAAGAGATTGTGAGAGTGTTTGAGTGTAGGTTAGAGACTGTTAGTGTGTGTGTTTGAGAATGTGTGTTGGTGTGTGTGTGTTAGAGAGTGTGTTAGTGTGTGTGTGTGTTAGAGAGTGTGTGGGGGCAGCACCACTCAGCAGTTCTGTTAAATTGAAGTGGACAGGATGACCAGTCCTCGCCCCATTAAAACAATGTGATGCATTCATCATCTCCTGCACACACACACTTTCAACACACACTTTGTCTCAACACACACACACACACACTCAATACACACACACCCACTCTCAACACACACATACACACACACCCACTCTCAATACACACACACCCACTCTCAACACACAAAAAAAGTTCTCAACTACAGCGCCCTGAAACACACGTACCACTGCAGTGCCCTTAACAAACTAAACACACTGACAGTTTGAGACTTGAGTGGTCGCAGACAGGAAGCTTCAACAAGCAGAGTCCCATCCATCCATCCATTCCCTGCTACAGACTAGAACTGGACCAGAACCCAAACACAGGGACTAGAACAGGCTCAGCGAGAACCTTGCAGAACTGAAGCTTTTGTGGTTAGGACCAATACCCAGGGAGACTGGAGATGTCTCTGTGTGTGTGACTATATATGGCTGTGCCTCAGAGAGGCTACATGAGGGACAGTGCCTGTGTGGGAGAGCTCTGTGGGCTTTCCTCTGGTGTGTATAGAGGCCTGCTCCTGATGTTTACAGAGGCTTTGAAACACTGGAGCCCATAGATCACTGCCACAGACGCTGTGTGTATGGGTCTGTATGCAGGGCTTGAAATTGCGACCATTTTGGTCGCATATGCTCCTGAAATTGTATCTGTGCGACCTAAAGTATATTTGGGAGCATTTGTGCCAGTGAAAATAATTGTTAGTGAGAGCTGTTTTAATTTCTTTACATAACGCTCGCTAATTAGCCTACTGAACAGTAGGCCTATGTATAGGTTGACCAGATGTCCGGATTTCGTTCTCGCGTACACCACATGCCTCCTGTGCTGCAGATCACTGCACATCAGTCAACTCCTCTGCAAACCTGTTTCAAATTAAGTTAACAAAATCTGTCAAATATTAAGTCTTTCTATCGCATACTATCATACTAGTATATGTATACAGATACATGTAGCACAGGGGGATTTGAACCTGCTAGAGAGTGGGGGTGTGAAGGAACAAAACTGTTTGTACTACTGATAGTTGCATTTTAACGTTGGATTAGAATGTCTTGAACGTCTGTGAGAAAGCAAGGCAAACGCTCACAGGCCATCTCCTGGAGTTTTATATGACCTCAGCTGTGAAGGGGAAATCTTGCAGAATGTGAGAAACAAGACTGATTTGTTTAGAAATCAGGTGTGACCTGTATCCTGTAAGTCAGGATGGAGCCATACTATTGATTAGTTGATCATAGGGAGGACTTTGTGACACGTATACTGATTGGATCAACAGATGTCACCTCTGACCTTAGTCTAAACATGTCTCCACAATGGTCACTGTCTTCACTAAGGGAACCAGACCGTTGGTCACTTTAGTGACCAATCCATTGTGGGAACAATCCTTTAAATATCAGCGCTGAGGATCAGTTGGGCATCATAACTTGTGAGACGCTACTTCATATCCCATCATGGCCAGGTAACAAACAGCGTAAAAAAAAAAAAAACTGTTTTGTTGATGTAATGGTTGTGCCGTTAATAAATATCAGTTTGAAGGACATTCAGTTTAACGATTCTAAACTTTCCACCACGGGGGGGGCTCAAAAGCAGAGCCGCTGGTCACCTGATTAGTCACCTGACTGGTACATCATCCTATCAGCTCCAGAGGAAAACCACCCAACACAGCAGATCGGTCAAGGCTTTATTCCGTTCAGACTCAGTAAGAAAAACAAACTGAAACCGTAGTCTACAGGGGTACAGTTGAGATGAAACAGTAAATTAAAAGTGACTACTTGTAAAGATCCGGAGGTGGGTGTGATGGCGGCCTGGGGGGGGACGGACGGACTGTCCCTTGCAAGGACGCTGAGGACCACCAGGGGGCAGTCCTTCTGCAGCAGGACCACCAGGGGGCAGTCCTTCTGCAGCAGGACCACCAGGGGGCAGTCCTTCTGCAGCAGGACCACCAGGGGGCAGTCCTTCTGCAGCAGGACCACCAGGGGGCAGTCCTTCTGCAGCAGGACCACCAGGGGGCAGTCCTTCTGCAGCAGGACCACCAGGGGGCAGTCCTTCTGCAGCAGGACCACCAGGGGGCAGTCCTTCTGCAGCAGGACCACCAGGGGGCAGTCCTTCTGCAGCAGGACCACCAGGGGGCAGTCCTTCTGCAGCAGGGCCACCAGGGGGCAGCAGGGTGGAGAGGGTCACACCTGCGGTCTAAGGTGGTACGAGCATCCAGAGGGTATGGAACACTACTTCAATATTTCCATAAAATATCAGAACGAGAACCAGGAGTAGTAATGTAAAAACAGAGAAGCTGACACCTTATTTATACTACAGGAAACACTAGTGCGGCTGGTTAGTCTTCGGGGTTATGTGAATATCAACCTGAGCAGCCACACTCTACATAAAAACACAAAGCCTTGCAACTCTGTCATTCACAAGAAGATCAAACCATCCCTTCGAGAGGCTGAAGATGCAAAAGGTTGCTAAACAAATAAAATGCAACAATTCATTTGTAATTGCCAATGAAAAACACTCATGATAAAGCGCATGTTAAACTAACAAACCAATGCAGAAAGGGCCATGAGAAATGGATGCAGAATTTAACAGCAAACAATAAGGTAAAGGTGGCACCAAGAGCCACCTGGTGGCCATACGACATAACTACAGTCATAAGGACTTTTCAAGACATTACCCCTCAAAGGACATTACCCTTACAAGACGTTACCCTTGTTGATGCATTCATAGTTAGGCACAGAGGAGCAGACACCTCCCCTGTAGCATCTCTGTCACACCGCTAGTCAGGACAGCAGCATAGCTATCGATCAAGACTAGCCAGCTCTGCTAAATGTAGCCACAAGCTAGCCATTAGCTTAGATAGCTAGTAGCTTGGCTGACTACATGTAGCCGCTAAGCTAGCTTGCTGTTAGCTCAGTACAAGAGTTCAGTTCTTCAGTCAGGATGCTGCTGCTGGGAGATGGGGGGGGGGAGCAAATTGTCAGTGGGTGGAGGAAGAGATGGAGGTGTCAGGACTTGGGGGAAGGGGACATCCCTGGTAGACAAGGGAGGCGGGGGGGAGGGGACCAAGGAGGGTTGGGTTGAAGAGAACCTCAGTCACTGTCAAACTTGATGGAGTTGATGGTGGTGGAGATGGCGCCCCCTCGGTAGCTGCCACGCTTCTTCTTGGTCTTCTCGTGGCGGAAGGACTTGCCCTTGGTGAACCGCAAGACATCGTTGGCCTTCTGGCCCCAGTCACCGCTAGCGCCCATCTAACGGACAACAAACAGGTATGTCAGCTTTGTAAACATCGGGTCACCCTTGCATCACAACAGGAAGTTACTGTATGGACTCTAACGTTTAGAATGCTAGGAAGTGATAGCGACGGGAGAGGAGACGCAGAGATGCGCTGAGGGAGTTATTCTCGTGTCGTTTTTTTGCTGAGTCAGTGGAGAGGTTTCTGCGTGTCGGGGAGGGGAACTCACCTTGGCGTCAAACGAGTTGTCTGCGAGACGGTGATCCACCTCAACATCCTCCTCTCTTATTCTACGGAAAGGTACATTGGCAGTCTTTAGAGAACACAGGGAGACACACGAGACAGAAAATGCGTTTAGTCAGAATCCTGCAGTGCCTAGTCCCAATGGGCCATGCAGCTTTAGAGAAAAGACATGCATAACTTATTCACTGGTGAGCATTCAACAAACCACAACCCATCACATTGTAGTGAGGTCCACAAGACCACACGGAGCCAACATCTTGCCACACCTGAAGAGTGATTCAATCACATCAGAATCAGCCCTTGTGACACCCTCAGTATGCTGATTACCCACCAAACGCCGATGCAAAGGAACCATAGAATGGGGGGGGGACCTCCCCAATCTACCAAATCAGCCCTCCTGCTAGCTTGCAAGCTTCAAAGGGCCTGATTTAGACAACACGTCTCCAGCGACCATTTGCTATCCGTTTCGGCGGCGATTTGAACAAAGAACATACCTTGATCAGAACTTTTGAGGAAAGTTCTTGAGACTTTACCACAAGAGTACAAGGTGGAGAATTATGAGAGGGATATTTGTGTTATGTTTGTTACTTTGTTTTAATGTTGTGTTCACTGAAATCTTGATTCTAGTAACAACTCCTTCTTCCTGAAAGATAACCACGTCATTCTTGGTATCTACACGAAGCTATCATAATAAAACAATCATTCAACTATATTTTGTAACTGTACCAAGATGTCCAGAACAATATTTGAACCATCGAATGATCAGCCAGAGATCAGATCACACCTTTGGTAGGTGTGAAGGAAGGAGGGGGGAGTTGAGAACCCAGCTTCCCCCAATCCACATCTGACCCCAGACGGGTCCTCCCTCGAACTGTATAAAGCCCTAAGATGACCATCAATCTCTGACTCCAGCGAAACCGACCATGGCATGAACGCCATCAGGATTGGCGTTCCAAAGGACGTCGCCAAGCTTCTCCTGAGATTCAACTTCATAGTGAACGCGTCACTATCGGGACGTTTCAACAGAAGAACCAAAAACGCAATTCCAAATGCGACTTCACTGAGATCCCGCAGACTCAGTCACATGACCCAGCGCAGCCGCGCTGTGACTTCAGATTCTTCAAATGGACCTTTGGCGCGAACCGCCCTCAACATCATTGATCAACCCCTGATCAAACGTAACTATGGCTAACGCTCTTTCCTCCTCGACATGGCATTGGCGTGAGCTCTGTTTATGATTTGTAAGGATGTAATCACTGACTGTACAATTTCTGCCTTTCTCTAAGTTAGACCATTTCATTCTGTTCATTGAAACCAATCTCTCATATCAAACCCATAATCCAACTTTTCATAAGATCTGTTTACCTTACTTGAATAAATTCATTGTAAAGATATTTTGACGTGCGTGTTCACTGATGTTACGATTGGCTCTACTCTTAGAACGAATTCATTCCTAAAGATGAGACTGATTATTACATATTAAACATAGGATTCCCTAATGTCCTAAACCAATATTAGGGTGGTGCCCCAGACTTTATGATAAATTAAGTATTTCTATCTTTAAACGAGCAAACCCCGCTACAACATACACCACTCCACACATACACCCATGTATCCAAGCCATGCTTTGGTTACAGACTGAAGGGCAGGCTCCTGGAGAGATATCTGCCTGTAGGCTTTGCTAATCTAGCAAACCTGATTCTAATAATTAGCTGGTTGATCAGGTAACTGGTGTTGAATCAGGTCAAATAAGTGTGGCTGAAAAAAGAAAAGAAAAGGCAGGCAGGCAGGCAGGCAACTCTCCAGGGACAGGGTTGGAGCCCCCTGGGGTAGTTCATCTCTCCCATCCCAGACAGATGTGCTCAAGTTCAGAGCTTAGACAGACCTAATACCCCAAGCAGCCAGAGACCTGAAACCATATCTACAATCAGGGTCCTGCAGATACTACCACCACAACAATAACCTAGTTTCAGCCTTTTGTCATGAATCTACCTGTGAAAGATTTGACTGGTTGAACCATGATGCAGCTGTGTTAGCTCTGCACCCAGCAGCACCAGGGGGTTCTGGACTCAGAGCTCCAGACTTCATCCACACACTCCTCACCTTTGGCTTGACCTTGGGAAAGGTCTGTGGCGTCTTAGGGACTTTCTTGCTCTTTGGAGTCGTCACTTCTGCCTCCTCCTCCTCGCTGTCAGAAGAGTCTTCATCCTTTTTTCTCTTGACTTTTGTTCCTGCGGAGACAGAAGGAGGCGTTTGTTTTAAACTCCCCAGCCGCCCTGCTGGAGCAGTAAAACTGGCCAGTGTGAAACTGAGGCATGCTCCAAAGAGCAATAAACATGAAAAAACAACAAGGACATAAAACAAACAAGCTTGAACTTTAGCTAATGGGCTGTGCGAGG
The DNA here is from genome assembly GCF_963692335.1 of Osmerus eperlanus. Taxonomy (NCBI): domain Eukaryota; kingdom Metazoa; phylum Chordata; class Actinopteri; order Osmeriformes; family Osmeridae; genus Osmerus; species Osmerus eperlanus. Next base: position 3,789,194 of record NC_085023.1, on the reverse strand, counting down.
GGCAGGAGGATTTATGGACTACAAAATTCCACAGGAAGCATTAAGTCTTGGCTGGTTGTTCATGGAACAAAAATGCCTAGTGGCCAACCTGCCTGGTAAAAATAAAGGGTCCCATACGAGGAAGGGGAGCCTCTTGAGCTGTAGTCAAATGTTCTACCACTGACCTATACCCTTTAATTCCCCCACTCCCTCCTACCGTTTGTGATTGGCGTCACTGCTGCTAGGGTGGGTTTACCCTTAGCCGCCTCCTCCTCCTCCGATGAGCTGCTGCTGTCCTCCTTGGCTTTGGGAGGGGGGGCAGGAGTTGTCTTGGGGGTGGGGGCAGCCTTAACTGTTTTACTGTTTTCCTCTTCCTCCGAGGAGCTGTCGTCGCTGGAGGACGACTCCGCAGGCTTGGCGACTGCCTTGGTGGCAGGGGCGGTGGCTTTGGGCGTTGCCGCCTTCCCATTGGTCAGAGCAGGCTTTGCGGGAGTGGCTTCCGTCTCTGAGTCGGAGGAATCGTCAGAGGAGGAGCTGTCTGCTGTCTTGGCGGGGGCAGGGGTCTTTGTGGGGGCAGGGGCTGGGGTCTTTGTGGGGGCAGGGGCTGGGGTCTTTGTGGGGGCAGGGGCTGGGGTCTTTGTGGGGGCAGGGGTCTTTGTGGGGGCTGCTGCAGTCGTGTTCTGCTCTTCGTCGCTGGAGCTGTCAGATTCGCTGCTGGACTCAGGAGCTGCCTTGCTGGTGGGGGCAGGGCTCTTGGCGGCTGGTTTAGAGGCTGGTGTGGCTGGTTTAGAGGCTGGCTTGGCCACAACGGTCTTGGGCTTCACAGGCTCCTCCTCTTCCTCGGAGGAGGAGTCAGAGCTGCTCTCCTCTGCTGCTGCAGGTTTGCTCACAGGGGTGGCTGGCTTAGAGGCTGGTTTGGGGGTGGTGGGGGCCGAAGCCTTGGTCTTGGCTGGCTGCTCTTCCTCATCAGACGAGTCGTCAGATTCTGAGCTGCTCGCTGCAGCAGCCTTGGCCGGGGTGGGTCTGGGGGTGGAAGTGGCCGCCGGGGTGGGTGTGACAGGTTTAACGGGGGCCTCGTCGTCTGAGCTGCTGTCGGAGTCTGGGAACACAGGAGGACAACTGTTTGCAGATGCTACAGCTGGGCGATGTGACCAACAAAAAATTACCATTTGTTTGGTTTCAACTGATCAATAACAATCATTATCACAGGAGTTATCTAGCTAGCTGTGTGGGGTCTGGTACAGCAGTAGGAGTTAGCTAACTAGCTGTGTGGGGTCTGGTACAGCAGTAGGAGTTAGCTTGCTGAATCAGTCTCAGTTTGGTCAACAACCACATGAGTTTGTTCCTCTGCTAAACGATTGTTTTCCATCTACTGAAACACTACACAGACAAACAAATATGAAATATGTCTCGTGAAAATTCAAGATCATTTCATCATCCAGCCCATGCAGACACTATTTTTAACGGCATACTGGGGGGAAATTTGGACCTGGGACCTATTGATGTGCAGTCAAAAACTCAATGAAAACCAATGAGGTATAACCCCCCAAACAGTATGTCAGCTTTAAAGATCCTGTAAAGCCAAATCCATGATTTGCTTCTCAATACATTATATACACGTGTGAAATGAGTTCCTGAAAGCATGTGCAAAGCGCGAAAACTTTGTCGCACTGAATTGTGGAGTTAGACCGCAGAACAGTTTCTCTTCCGTTTTCAGATCAGGTTTTAATGGGCGGAGCCAAAAAAAGTACCCATCTACGTCATTTTGACCCATCTACGTCAGATCACTGAATGGCTCCTCCTGCTGTACTGTTATTGTAGCCTACATCAGCTAGCTAGCTAGCTTCAGGATGTCTCCCTCCACCCGCAACTGCATCTTCCCTGGATGCAAGAACTTCAGCTGCGCTGCAACGCCATTTAATTTCCCTACTGATGAGGAAAGGAAAAATAGGTGGATTGATTTTGTGAAGAGCCACGCTAATGGAAAGCTTCGGATAAACTCTGCAGTGACCATTTCACGGCGGACAGTTTTAACATGGACCAGAGACAGACCGGGTTCACCAACACACGGCTTCTCTTGCAGCGCGGCACCGTACCGAGCATCACCCCCCCCGGCCGTTCATCCTCCGGTCGCACCTGGACCATCCACCGCTGCCAGCAGTTCATCACGCAGTTCTATGTGCTTGTTATAATTATACTAGATAACTTTTCCAGAGGTATTTCTGCTATGAGTTAGTGCACTCCGCTAACTTGATATTAGGCTACTCGGTGTAGAATGATGGTATTTTGGTGAAATGGTAGCTAATGTGCTAGAAGTAGTTGGAGCTCACTGTCTGCTGTCTCCGGTGTCCATTTTTACTCCTGTGTTACAGCTCAGGGGAACATTTCATTTATATGCATCTGTACGTTTCACTCATTGAACAAATAAATTCAAGTTTTATACTGTTTTGTTCGGCTTGACGTAGCGTCCATTATCTGGGTCGTAGGTAAGCAGCGAGGGGCGGAGCTTCAGCTCCTTCAGGCGACACGCCCCCCCTAGTCTCAAGCAGAGAAGAGTGCTGACTTTCTCACGATTTCAAAGCCTAATTTAACACTTGTCTGTTTTTTTTCATTCGAATTTGGATGGGTAGTTAACACATTCTTCTGTGGTGTGGTGAACTTAAAACTCGTTTTCAATTCCACTTTACAGGATCTTTAACTGACAGCAGCTCTATAGCCAGTAAGTCATCATGTCACCTCCAAGACTGTCTAAACCCTTTGTCTAGAGAACAGGGCCACATTAGAAAAGGAGACCGGCAGAGCCAGGAAACGGAACCACACTGGTCTCCTGACAGGTCTCATCTGGGTCGTAGAATGTCTGATCTGGTTTTATGCCTGCCCACCATCACATATCCTTCTACTCTCTAAGAAGCTGTTAACTTTGTTTTTGACTCACCTGAGCTTGAGGACTCTGCCTTCTTGGCAGGAGGGGTCTTGGCTGGGGCAGCTTTAGCTGGGGTAGCTTTAGCTGGGGTAGCTTTAGCTGGGGTAGCTTTAGCTGCCGGCTTCTTGGCCTCCTCTTCCTCGGAGCTGGAAGATGAAGAACTCTCCTCTGCTGCAGCAGCCTTAGCAGGAGTCACCTTTGGTGGGGCAACTTTAGCTGGAGTAGCTTTAGCTGCCGGCTTCTTGGCCTCCTCTTCCTCCTCCTCCGAGCTTGAAGATGAAGAACTGTCCTCTGCTGCGGCAGCCTTAGACACCTTCGGTGGGGCAACTTTAGCTGGGGTAGCTTTAGCTGCCGGCTTCTTGGCCTCCTCTTCCTCCTCCTCCGAGCTTGAAGATGAACTGTCCTCGGCTGCGGCAGCCTTAGACACCTTCGGTGGGGCAACTTTAGCTGGGGTAGCTTTAGCTGCCGGCTTCTTGGCCTCCTCTTCCTCCTCCTCCGAGCTTGAAGATGAAGAACTCTCCTCTGCTGCAGCAGCCTTAGCAGGAGTCACCTTCGGTGGGGCAACTTTAGCTGGAGTAGCTTTAGCTGGGGTAGATTTAGCTGCTGGCTTCTTGGCCTCCTCTTCCTCCTCCTCCGAGCTTGAAGATGAAGAACTCTCCTCTGCTGCAGCAGCCTTAGCAGGAGTCACCTTCGGTGGGGCAACTTTAGCTGGAGTAGCTTTAGCTGGGGTAGATTTAGCTGCCGGCTTCTTGGCCTCCTCTTCCTCCTCAGAGCTGGAGGATGAAGAACTCTCCTCTGCTGGGGCAGCCTTAGACACCTTCGGTGGGGCAACTTTAGCTGGGGCAGCTTTAGCTGGGGTAGCTTTAGCTGGGGCAGCTTTAGCTGGGGCAGCTTTAGCTGGGGCAGCTTTAGCTGGGGCAGCTTTAGCTGGGGCAGCTTTAGCTGGGGCAGCTTTAGCTGGGGTAGCTTTAGCTGGGGTAGCTTTAGCTGGGGTAGCTTTAGCTGGGGTCTCCTCCTCCGAACTTGAGTCTGGGGGAGGAACAACAGATGAGCTTGCATGAACGGTGTGATTTTCTCTCCAGCAGGCTGAGAGTGCATCTGACCAGCAAGCTCCTACCTGAGCTATCAGAGCTGGACTCCGGCTTCTTGGCGGCAGGTTTTGGGGCAGCAGGTTTCGGGGCGGCAGGTGTGGCTGGGGGCGTCTTCACAGGGGCAGGTTTACCTGAATGGTGTGAGGCAATGTCAGACCTCTGGGAGAGCCAGAGAACCAGGTCTACCCCTTACAACCTCCTCACCCTCAACCCCTACCCTACCTCCCAACACCTTACCCCCCAGCACCTTAACACCCCTCACCCCCATACACAGGACTCCTGAGAGGAAGTTTATAAAACAGTAACAGGTGTGCTCAATGAATAAAGATCGATTTCGAACTCCTGATTGGCTAGTGAAAGCGGCCTCCATGTTGGTGCAGGCTGCTGTCTCTCCAGGCCTGCGGAGACGTCCTCTGAGGAAGGCAGCAGGACTGTGACGAGCCCTTACCTGCAGTCTTCACTTCCTCCTCATCGCTACTGCTCTCTGAGGAGCTGTCCTGGGCCTTGCTGGGGGCGGGGGCCTTGCTGGGGGCGGGGGCCTTGCTGGGGGCCTTCTTGGCGGCGGGGGGAGGGACAGCGCTGTACGGCCCTACAGAGACACAACACGGGGCATCAGCATCAAAGCGGTCAGTTCTTAAATGTGAAGTGTTCAGGTGTGATTGAACTTGGGACAAACATAACACATACACCCCTTACCAGCTTTGGGCTTTTTGCAGGGAGGAGCATCATCTTCCTCAGAGGAAGAGTCTTCACTGCTGGACTCATCTGCAGGGGGGGCCTTGGCTGGGGGGGCTTTGACTGCAGCCTTGGCTGGGGCCTGCAGAGAGAAAGAGAAGCTAGGGCTGTAGAGGAGTTTTCTGCTCTGGACCACACCTACTACCACCCCATGGCCAGTGGTGTTCCTTCATGACAGGGCTCTAGAGTGCGACCGATTTGGTTGCACTATGCGACCAAAATGTGTACGGTGCGACAATTTTTTCCTAGGTCGCACCGGTGCACCCAACCTCCTTGCATCCGCTGTCTCTCCACAAACTAAGCGTTTGTTATCTTAAGACGGAACTGACACTCATGGTTGGATAATATTGTGGTCTAAACCAATCAGAGACAGAGATGGGGCGGGTATTTGCCTCTGATTGGCTGTGGTCCACATATTCCTGTAGCTCCGTGCTGTGTGATTGAAATTACGACCTGAGCACCAGAGAGTCAGTTTAGCAGACCTGGGCATTGTATGGCCCGCGGGCCATAACCGGCCACAGGCTGTCTCAATCCGGCCCGCGTGAGGTAAATCAAAAATTTAAAATAAATAAATGTGTTGAGCGGTAGTAAATATGTAGTCCTGTTTATTACTTCTATAATCTTTCCTATTTGACCTACACCAAAATCTAAAATATTTATATAAATATTTACAGAATATCCTTATTCTTCTGATAACCAGTAGCAGCTAATCAAAATATATACTTTACTGCTTTTTACAATGGGAGAAAATAGTGAGCAAATTGATGAGGCCCTCCAACACATTTCAGGTTTCTCATGTGGCCCCTTGTAAAAATGAATTGCGGACCCCTGAGTTACGAAGCTGGGCCATGGAGCTAACCCATGGAGCTAGGATTTTGATGCTAGGGAGAGTGTGGCAAGATGATTAGGGCAAGAAGGCCAAATTACAGGTGTTGGCCATCTGAAGGGCATGCGACAGCAAGGTGGGACCCGCTATAAGACTGAGCCATGAAATGTTAGGTCTCAGTTCAGGGAAGCACTTTTAAACAGTAGCACTTTCTATTTTGAAATGTTTTATTTTGCTTAAAATGTTTTAGTTTGGTAGCTCAGTGAAGCACTTAAAATATATATATATTTTTTTAATATATATATACACAGTATGATTGTGCTTCAAATAAATATATTTACCAACACCTTATTCTTGTTTAACCTTTTCATGTTCCTGTTAAATTTGCCTGAAAACGCCTAAACAGCATACCCAAAGTAAATTGGAAGCTGTTCTTGAACCATTTGGAGTACATGCATGTAAATGATCTCTTTTGAAAGCTGACACTCTGAAGTTATGTCCCCTGTTGTCAGGACCCCTGTCAGTCCTTCTAGTGTTGAGTAATAGAAGCTTGAACACAAGGAAAGTGAAAATTTCTATTTCCGCCTAGATTTTGTTTTGAAAACAGAGGCCTGAAGAGGCCTAGAGGTGGTAGGTATTATCTGGAAGACTAAATTGGACCACAGGTTGAAGCCTTACCCAATTCAAATCAAAAGTCAAACATAATACCACAATATATTCATATTTGACACATGTTTTTATAAGAGTACATCCAGGAATTTTCTAAAAGGGTCTTTTGGAGACTCCAAAATGACCCTTTGTAACCAAGGTCAAGGTCAAATAAAAAGGTATTATTTTTCATAATTGTTATCTCTGGCCCATCTCTGGTACTTAGAAATATCATATATAATAGCTAAATCCCTAATTAGTAATACTGAAACACAAAAACTGAAGCATGAACACATTGGAGTGCTTTATCTGATTCCAAGGATTGGCGCACAAAGAACACTGATTCTGTCAACCATATTGCGCAATCGACTGTTATTTTGAAGGCTCCACAGACGCATACAAATGAGGTATTGGCATTTTCAGCTAGCTGTCAGCTACAAGGCTAACGAGCTAATTTCAGAGCCAGTCGAAGCCAGTTCGAGAAATTTGTTTAGAACGAGTGTGGGGGGGGGGGGGCGGGGGGGGGCAGGACGCACAGACCTAGTTGGCTTTAGAGGGCTGTCAACGGGGCATGGAAGCTCCTATTGGGTCGAACAAGGTGTCAATCAAAAGGGGAGGGTTCAACGGACATTTTGAGACCTTCATTTTGTAAATACTCCGTTGATAAATCGGAGAAAATAACACTTTTATGTGAACAAGTTGTTTCTTCCGTCGGCTAACTTGCATAATGAAACAAAGGATAATGGCTATTCATGAACGTAAAACATTGTATTTGGACGAATTACTTTACATGGTTAGATACTTTGAACCCTTGGGACTTACGCAGATCAAGTTTTGATGGCATGATTTGCACACCTGGACCTATTTGAACAACTTAGGGTGAGTACAACTTTTTTCTTTGGCATTGTTGAAGGAATGTTCACCGGAAAAAGACGTTGACTTTGCTTGCTATTGCGACTTGATCTTGAATTGGTTTATTTCAATGGAAGCACAAGAATCGTAGCTTTCCAACGATGTATAACATGTGTAGCGTCTAAAAAATATATTTTTTAGAATTTAGTGCGTCGTAACTGAGGAAGGGGGAGGCAGCATTTTTGTCTCGCGGGCGAAACAGGAGCGTAAACAGGTTAATATCATTTACATAATATATATGAATGTATATGGAGCGTGATAAAAAGGTGACCTTGAAATTGTGGCGACGCAAGGAAAAATTTGGGTGCACCTAAATTTTGTGCTGGTGCACCTAAATAAAAAAAGTTAGGTGCACCAGTGCAACCAAGGCAACAAGTTAGTCTGGAGCCCTGCATGACTAGACTTAACAGGTTGTAGAGCTGGGTGACGCCCGAGCCTGCACACAGCGCACCACAAGCAGAGAGAAAGAGGAAGGGAGACTAGACAGTGGGGGGGAGAAACAGAAGAATGAGATGGAGGGGGAGAGATTGAGATGAGGAGAGAGCAAGACAGGTAGAGAGGGGACCAGCGGGAGGTCTCTGGTACCTTGGCAGGCGTCTCGTCCTCGCTGGAGCTGTCTTCACTGCTGCTTTCCTGCTGCTCAGCGGCCTTGGGGGTGGGGGTTGGTCCTTCTGAGACACCAGGGAACACAGTCACCCAGGGACAAGGACCAGTAGGCAGACACCCCAACCACACACCCCCCTCTACTGAACCCCAGAAACCCACTGATGTGTGTGTTTGCCAGGACTTACTGGCTGCTCTGAACATGCGTGTGGTTCCCAGAACTTACTGGCTGCTGCAGCAGGCTGCTCCTCCTCAGAGTCAGACTCCTCACTGCTGGAGCTGGAGTCTTTCTTCCTGCCTCCCACCGCCAGCCCTGCCTTTGCTGGGGCCTTGACCGCTGCTGGTTTCTGTCAACACACAAGGGTTTATACCAGTGAGACAAGATCAGGAAATGCAGAAGTCCAGGTTGAAATCTCCACGAAAGTAACCTCCTGCTCCATGGTGACATCTTACATGGCTGAGTAGCAGGACTCCAGACTAACTTGGCATCAGTGCTACCACAACATCAACTCATGGACATCAACTTTCTCAGTTGGTAACAGCTGCACCTGAGTTGGTTGCAATCTTTTGTTTTGTTACAGCGCTATATGAATTACTGACTTAAGTTGTCTTCATTTTTATTCCCAAGTTTTTCATTGATGCAAGTTGTGAGCACGATAAAACATGCTTACAACAAGCCCGTTATTACTTTGTACGAGTAGCAGTTAATATGTGCGTATGCAATGTCCTTGTGTAAAAATTCAACATTTGAGAGTTGTAAGCAACTGCGAGCGAGCTACAGGAGGAGAGGGGTCTCCCAGCTACGGGAGGAGAGGGGTCTCCCAGCTACGGGAGGAGAGGGGTCTCCCAGCTACGGGAGGAGAGGGGTCTCCTAGTTACCTTAGCTGGAGGCTCGTCTTCAGAGTCCTCGCTGCTGCTGGACTCTGCTGGCTTTGCTGCAGTGGCCATCTTAGCTGGAGGAGTCTTCGCTGGAGCAGTCTTAGTGGCTGAGAGACAAGAGGAGAATCTAAGAACTACTTCCAGACAATGCAGGTGACAGCTTTATTAACATGTATATTAAGTATTCTTGGTGAACACACAAGCATGTGTATGATTCATATAATAGCAGATGAACTGTGGGGTCACAGGGGTCCAGTAACTACCTGAAGGAGCAACCTTGGCTGCCTCCTCCTCCTCGCTGCTCTCCTCGCTGCTCGAGCTCTCAGCAGAGGTCTTGGTCTTCTTGGCTGACGGGCCTCCTGCATCACTGGTGAGAGCTTTCCGCTTTTTAGCTTCAGGAGACCTAGAAAGTCACAAACATTACTATCACATCCAGGAGGACTGGTTTATGGGGGACGCATATCTTGTAATAGTTCGGGCCAAATCTTACACTATGAGTTACAATGAGACTGAAGGCATCCTAGTCACATGTGGTACTGCTCTGGGGGTTGCACACAACACTGGCAAGCATATTCTACGATTATCATACGGTCAAAACAGCGGCATTCAAGCATTAAATAAAAGGTAGTTCTGCAGGTGATCACAACCATAACTTAGGAATGCCTCCCCCCTTGATGTTAGAAGTGTTTAATCTTTTTAACCACGAGAAATCAAAAGGAGAATGGCAAGCTACTCACTTCACCCAGAAGTTGAATATGTCTTCCAGACTTTCATCATTGTTCTCACGCGGGTTCTGTTGGGAGAGAAATGGAAATAGCACGTGTTAATGACTCCACGGGATACCTCATACAAATCCCAACTATTCAACACAAACAGGCGTTTGCAAGGAAGCGTTTATCTATCAAACATTAGCATTAATTCTAGGTTGTTATCGACACGTGTTGCCACAGCAAAGTTGGCCTGCATTGCCAACTAGCAAGGAAGCTCGCCATATTCGCCAGCAGCAACTGCTAACTAATGGTGAAGAGATAAGCTGTGTGAGAGCTATAGATTTACGGTAGGAGGTACTTACCACTTTGGCCTGTTTAATAAACTGCTGCGCAGCCTTTGTGAACTTGTTTTCTAATAGAAATGAATAAACGTGCTTAAAGAGATCACTCGGCACCGAATTTTGCGCCGCCATCTTCACCACGCACGTTTGTAGAGACTCGACAAGCGTCACATGTGAGTTGATTACCTGGCGCACAATAAGGCCGTTTGCAGGTGGTCCAACGTTTTATTTATTATTAGGACATAATGGTCGTCCATTTTTGTTTAGGTTTACTTTACTGAATACTATTAAAATATGTTTTCCGGTAATAATTGTGTATTTTATCAATGTATATAAATCCTTACATGTTTTAAAGTTTGTCTCATGTATTTTACGTCATGAATACGTTCTCTACTTCCTCCCTTGCCTCATGCCATAACATGGTAGGAAAGAAGTCCTTGGTTGTGTCTCGAAGCCGTAAAATGGAATCAGCGAATCTCTAACCGGAACTATTCGAGCAGATTGATCGTTTATGTAATTTTTATTGGACGTTCATTTAAAATATTTGAACAATGCCGCGTTACGAACTTGCCCTTATTGTTAAAGCAATGCAGAGGCCCGAAACAGCGGCGACTCTGCGGCGGACAGTGGAGACTTTGATGGAGCGGGGAGCTATTGTGAGAGGTCTAGAGAACCTTGGCGAGAGATTGCTTCCCTACAATATATCTAAACACAACGAGCGTCACGCGCGTGGTGGGTACTTTTTACTCGATTTCCACGCTGCTCCCGCCATCATCCCAGGGTTGCTCAATCATTTACATCGAGACGTGGATGTTATACGACCCACCGTCTTGAAGAATGACACGGAGAGCTCCCATGAACATTGTTGTGGGACATCTGCCCCCATGCTCGATGACACTGTCCGCAACTGAGTGTAAGCCAAGCAACTAATGGGAGATGTCGCATACAGTTGATTCCTAATTCGTTTGGACATGAAAACAATCAATCATCATTTAATCCCATTATCTTTAAATGGCTACTGATGCAATGGAGTTATTGACATGTGTCCTGATTGGTCTGCTATAGCTAATCACTGTTGTTTTGTCTCCACAGTGCGTCCTATGCAGAAGAGCCCCATCCCCTCGAGTGTGCTGATCTACCCCGTCGTCGAGTCTGTTTATATATCATTATCTATCTAACTGATGTAATAAACGACACTTTTGTACAGACTGTTTGTTGCCTACGTTGCAGATTTTCAATCCACCCACTGTCTTGTGCCTGACAAGCTATGCTGACTCTAACGTCTGTGTTAAGAAATGTCAAAGAAGTCACCGATGTGATTATTTGCCTACTGAGCTTTTGGTCGGAATCATAAAAAGCTGTTTAGCATAGGTTACTGACTTCAAGTTGTGACATGCAAAGTTAGACTGTCTGTATGTGAGCAAAGAAAACGTAATGACAGTGATGGTCATGTATGTATAAATAAATAGATAATTCAACTATCCGTTGAGAAATTGCAGAATAACAGGAATACAACAAACGCGTAGCCTGTGTTTTGTAAAAAAAAAAAAAAAAAAGTAGGCTATATTTGATACATAAAAATAAATAAGGTCCATAAGAATATAAGGAATACTTTCATTGTGCAAATTATAGGCAATCATAAGTGGAGTGTCGCTATAAAGTGAAGGCCTAATTGTTAAACCACGCAGGCTACGAGAACTTAGAGCCGAGTCTCGTCACATGTCTGGAACAGAACAGTCACCTGATGATGAGACATGAATATATAAGCAACACAAGGCCGCAGCCCTGCATTGCAGTGTTAGGAAAACAACGTCGTCGGTAAACTTTCAAGCATTCTAAAGAGGACGAACAGAACGGTGGAGTCATGCTGGTTTTTGCCCTGCTTTTCGTCTCGTCAGGTAGTACAAATATTAATAACAATGCAGACCGTCTCTTAACGAAATAAAGGGCGTACTAATTCGTATGGACTGACACTTTAAAACATGGTATTATGAAACGGCAGCAGTGCTCTTTTAGTTCATTCCGGTTGTTGTCGGAAGAATAGACAAACTAGACTAACTTAACCAATATACTCAGATTTAAATAAGAGAATCCTTTACAAACCTCCACATTTTAACACTGTGGAGACATACTATTTGAACTTGAACGGTGAACTGCGACCTTTCCTAAAATCTCGACGAACTGCGTAGCTTGAACTGCTAATCTTAGCTAGCTGTAGCTAATGTTTATTGTACCTAACCAGACAGTCTCGAAACAAATTGTGCTAAATCCACTTGATTTGTGAGACTAACTAAAGTAGGTTGTGGTTATTGTAGATGGCAAGACATTTACAACATTTGGTATTGTTTTTTTTATTTCATTTTTATTCTTATTTGTGTTTGATAAACAAGTCATCAATACCAGTACACACACCCAGCCGTTCTGTAACGCGGCTTGTATAAAATCAAATAACAAATTACCAACATGTGTCCTTGAATTGTGGAGCTTCAGTAACAAAATATTTAATCTTGTATCCAAATGTTTATTTACTTGATACTCCGTCCCCAGGGCAGTTTGAGATGGGTTGCTAGTTCGACTTGGAGGGGAGAAAAAAATGGTTTTACTTCCCCTCTTGATATGAGTACTGGATCACCTGTTACTGATTGAACAAAGGTCACAGTTGTTTTAAAAATGTCCTTTCCTTTTGAGGATATGTTACACCGATTGGTTATACATTGATGGAACGTAAACGATCTTACAGGCCACCATTCCATGGTGACCTGTAGTTTGGTCATCCTACATCAGAACTTTCTGATGGCAGCTATAAACCAGTCATGCATGGCATGATTTTTCGATACAAACTGTGCTTGATTATTGCTTGGTTTGCATACTCTTAGAGGAACAATGTATTTATACATATTTTTACTTCCACATTGGGATTGTCTAGGTATCAGTTCCTCTAATGGAAGATACTTTGTACAGCTTTTTATTTCCTGTTTCAGATTCTGCTTGACATGTTCTCATTGAGGTCATCTTATGCTCAGCTTGTGAAACCTTCAGAGGTTCAGAAGCAGGTCCAGGGGACAGGGGAGCAGTGATGCCCTGCCTGAGGGACTGAGGGATAATTGTGCTAGTTCATCCCATGTTGTCAAGTGGGCTTCAGCTCAATGCTGTACATTAGACTGGCCTGACTGCTTAACTGCTACTAAAACCCCATACTGATTACCTTCTTTTACAGTGTAACAGATGTCTAGTTTGCTTTCTTTCACCATTTGCGTGTGTACTATTTGCCAGTTTCTGCTTAGTCATAGGAAGACGGGACGATGCAGAAACCTGTCCTGGACGCGGGGAGTCATTGAGCAACAACAGTTGGATCACATGACTGCTAGTCAAACAACAACAGTAGAGATTGGGAAGGCTGCAGGCAGGTGGAACAGGGCCATGACTACACTGTAGCATTCTTGTGGGAGCAGAAATGGATTATTCACTCCCACACAGTGAGAAGGATCACAAGACTGGGAGTCTGTGTGAGGCTCTGTTGGGTGTGTCTATCCAGGCCTATCTGCTCTCACATGAGGCTATCATCCCGGCCCACACAGCCACAGTTCAGCTGTGTGCGTGTAACAAGGGATCACCAAAATGACCTGCTCTGCATTTCAATTCACTCTAGCTGAACCAACCTAATTTTTGTGACTGTGCTGTAGGCTGTACTGGACCTGCTCCTGGGTTGGTAACACTCACATTCAGTCAGATTAATTTCAGAGCCCTTTTTTTACAATCAAGGTCACAGAGGGCTTCACAGATGCCCACAGGTCTGAACCTTTAGCTATCCTAAACCCTCAAGACGAGGAAGAACCCGCAAACGCTGAGAGGACAGAAGTGGAGCCCTCAGCAGAGCCTGTCTCAGGACCTCACTTCCGCTTCATGAGAAACACAATATCCCATTACTTGAGTCTCTTTCATAATCGGCTGAAGGTCTGTTTCAAAAGCCTGTAATGTAAGCAGTTGCTGTATACCTAAGTGTATGGACATTGACCAAGTTTTCGCACATGTAACAGGGCTGCAGTAATCCTGCAGGGGGGGGGGGGGGGGGGGGCTACTGTACTTTCCAGTGCTGCCTTTTATAATGTACTCTAACTAGTTATCACAAACATCTTCATGACAACATTGGGGAACTGAGAACAACCCATTTCTGTTATTCTGTAACTACTTTAGTTTGGTCAATGGCCCATTGTCTGAAAAGTTGGTTTTGATTTGACACACATGCAGCTTGTCACCCCAGACATTCCTGTCGGTTCTCACCCGGACTTGTTTAAACGTGAGCTGTAGAATGTTCTAAATTGGGTCTGTTGAGGACTGTAGATAATTATTATAATATATAATGCATTCTTTCATCAGATGGTTTTACCCAAAGTGACATACAGGGGGATTTAAACCTGCACCCTCTTCATCTGCTTGAATTTCTATAGCCTACCCATCACTGACCTGATGCTGCCTGTGACAGGCCTCTGGTTCAGGAGAGCTGAGCCACAACCTGTCCACTCGCATTAGATATTAGCTACAGTCTGGACAGTATAGACATCACTGTCCCTGTCTGGAGAGACTGTCCCTGACTGAATAGAAAAGACTACTCTGTCCCTGGCTAGATGGATGACCGTGTCCCTGGCTGGAGACGCTGTCCCTGCCTGGTCGATGGCTGTGATTCATGATTGGGCAGGCTTGCTCCTGGTTATGGGACTCTGTACCCTGGGTGTTTGATGGGAACAGGATGTTCGCAGCAGGTGTATGAAGGTGGATTGGGAATGCGATCTAACAGGATTTGAGTGCTTTTGCACTTAAGTGATTACAAAACACTCAGGTCTTTGAGAGCTAAACGTTAATTTTTGCCGTCTTTAACAGATTTGAGTTTGTTTGTTTTGGAGTAGCTCAAGCCGTTCTACAGTGGTGTATTGATACGTGGTGTGAACAAGCTCTGCAGCAGCATGAGTCAGCGAAGAGTGATGAGGAAGTGATTTGGTCAGCTATTCCCCTCCTAGTCCAGCCCTGACAGACCAGATGGGTCATTGGCTAATCTCGTCTGAAGCAGATCACATGACTGGACGACATCTGTATCCTCGAGGCCTCAGCTTATTTGTTTTACAGAATTGTGTACCCACAGGATTTCTGTAGGTAGAACAGGTTTAACTGGTTAGCAGAGATAAGATAACCTTGTAGTCACAGAATGCTGTGTCGTGACATGTGATAGATGACTGTGTTACACAGGAGCCAGACTCCATGATAAAGCACGGAGCCCATGAGCATGTCTAACACTGCTCTCTGTTGTCTAACACTGCTCTCTCTCTCTCTCTCTCAGCATGTTTAACACTGCTCTCTCTCTGTCTAACACTGCTCTCTCTCTCTCTCTCTCTCAGCATGTCTAACACTGCTCTCTCTCTCTCTCTCTCTCAGCATGTCTAACACTGCTCTCTCTCTCTCTCTCTCTCTCTCAGCATATCTAACACTGCTCTCTCTCTCTCTCTCTCTCAGCATGTCTAACACTGCTCTCTCTCTCTCTCTCTCTCTCTCAGCATATCTAACACTGCTCTCTCTCTCTCTCTCTCTCAGCATGTCTAACACTGCTCTCTCTCTCTCTCTCTCTCAGCATGTCTAACACTGCTCTCTCTCTCTCTCTCTCTCAGCATGTCTAACACTGCTCTCTCTCTCTCTCTCTCTCAGCATGTTTAACACTGCTCTCTCTCTCTCTCTCTCAGCATGTTTAACACTGCTCTCTGTTGTCTAACACTGCTCTCTCTCTCTCTCTCTCTCTCAGCATGTCTAACACTGCTCTCTGTTGTCTAACACTGCTCTCTCTCTCTCTCTCTCTCTCTCTCTCAGCATGTTTAACACTGCTCTCTGTTGTCTAACACTGCTCTCTGTTGTCTAACACTGCTCTCTCTCTCTCTCTCAGCATATCTAACACTGCTCTCTCTCTGTCTAACACTGCTCTCCCTCTCTCTCTCTCTCAGCATGTCTAACACTGCTCTCTCTCTGTCTAACACTGCTCTCTCTCTCTCTCTCTCTCTCAGCATGTTTAACACTGCTCTCTGTTGTCTAACACTGCTCTCTCTCTCTCTCTCTCTCTCAGCATGTTTAACACTGCTCTCTGTTGTCTAACACTGCTCTCTCTCTCTCTCTCTCTCAGCATGTTTAACACTGCTCTCTGTTGTCTAACACTGCTCTCTCTCTCTCTCTCTCTCTCAGCATGTTTAACACTGCTCTCTGTTGTCTAACACTGCTCTCTCTCTCTCTCTCTCTCAGCATGTTTAACACTGCTCTCCCTCTCTCTGCATTTCTAACACTGCTCTCTCTCTCACAGCTGTGGCCACCCCTCTCCCTCTGCTGGGTACAGAGCAGTGTGCTCGCGGCACCTCCTACTGGTGTCAGAATGTGAAGACGGCCTCCCTCTGTGGAGCGGTCGCCCACTGCCAGAAGAACGTGTGGAACCAGCCTCAGATGGTGAGCACCAGCCGTCAGTCTGTGTGTGTGTGGGTGTGTTACCCAGGTTTTTGTTGCTCACTATATTTTGTGTCCCGTGTCAGAAATCGGTGCCATGTGACCTGTGTAAGGAGGTGCTGGTCGTGGTGGAGCAGCTGCTGAAGGACAACAAAACAGAGGTGAGGGCTGCGTCTGATGTCATCAGTGGTGAAGGCTGCGTCTGATGTCATCAGAGGTGAAGGCTGCGTCTGATGTCATCAGAGGTGAAGGCTGCGTCTGATGTCATCAGAGGTGAAGGCTGTATCTGATGAGGTCATCAGAGATGGGTGTTTTTTAAGACCATATCTGTGATGGACATCTGAGTTTATATTCATAGATGACCTCCCTATTTGTGTAAAGTATCTAACCTGTAGCTTCAGATTAAAGACTAGTTTCTGATACCAAGGGGCCATTCGAGTATTTAGACGTGTGTGTTCGTACTCCCCTCCCCAGTCTGAGATCCTGGGCTACATGGAGAAGGCTTGCCAGCTGATCCCAGATCAGGGTCTGTCTGCGGAGTGTAAGGAGATGGTAGACAGCTACTACCCCGTCCTCATCAGCATCATCACAGGAGAGCTGGTAGGAGCAAACACCTGGGTCTCTGTAACACCACCCTGAACACACACCTGGGTCTCTGTAACACCACCCTGAACACACACCTGGGTCTCTGTAACACCACCCTGAACACACACCTGGGTCTCTGTAACACCACCCTGAACACACACCTGGGTCTCTGTAACACCACCCTGAACACACACCTGGGTCTCTGTAACACCACCCTGAACACACACCTGGGTCTCTGTAACACCACCCTGAACACACACCTGGGTCCTTGGGGACCCCTTTGTCAACTTATCCTCTAGACTGTCTTAGACACACAATCACTCACGCACACGCGCACACACACAGGGCAGAGGTGCTGTGAGGGGATCTGAATGGACTCCATTGAAGGCAGCTATCTCCCAGGAAGGAGAGAGGGACAGAGCAGTCTTTGTTTCCTCTACATCCTCAGTCAGATCTGAGCTGTCTGGGTTCCTCTGTTCATCTCTCTGGCTCCGCTACAGACAGCTGGTGCTCGGTGCCCTCTATGGACCTCACTGTCACCCTCTTTGTAGTAATGGTCTGTCGAATACAGAAAAGAAGACAAGGCTATGACTGAAGTATCTGGACAAAATGTATGGACTTGGGAATGATAACGTGTGTGTGTTGCAGGACGACCCCAACGTGATGTGTGCAGCCATGGGTCTGTGTGGCTCTCTGCGGGCGGCCATGGCTAAACTCCAGATCCAGACCAACGACATCTCCCAGCTGGACCTCTCCCAGGCCGCCTCCCCCTTCCTCCTCAACGTGCCCCAGCTGCTCTACCCCCAGAAGGAGGCCCCCCATAAGGAGGCCCCCTCACAGGTAACGACCCCCGAGCCCTGTAGCAGTCCCCCCCCCCCCAGCGCACGGCTGCAGCCTGCATTGACTCGTGTGACCGTGTGTGCGCAGGAGAACGGGGACGTGTGCCAGGACTGTGTGCAGTTCCTGACCGACACCCAGCAGCAGGCCAAGACCAACTCTACCTTCGTCGACAGTCTCATCGAGCAGATCGAGAGCCAGTGTGACCTGCTGGGGCCCGGCATCTCTGACCTGGTGTGTGTCTTGTGGGGGCTTTGCCCATGCTCATGGAGTGTTTGATTGCGTTTAACTTTGTCTGCTTTGTTTTCCGACCTGGACCCCTGTTCCATAAAGCGAGGTTTACCAAATACGCCAGGCTTATGTCAGGGAAAGTAACTAACATAAGCCTGGTTTATTTGGTGAACTTGCTTTATGGAACAGACCCCTGGTGTGTGTGTGTGTGTTTTAATAATGGTGTCTGACTGTTCTGTTGCAGTGTAAGCAGTACGTCAGCCAGTACGCTCCTCTGGT
The DNA here is from genome assembly GCF_963692335.1 of Osmerus eperlanus. Taxonomy (NCBI): domain Eukaryota; kingdom Metazoa; phylum Chordata; class Actinopteri; order Osmeriformes; family Osmeridae; genus Osmerus; species Osmerus eperlanus. The sequence continues at coordinate 3,771,144 of NC_085023.1, read as the reverse complement.
GGTGCAGCAGCTCATGTCCATGGTGAGTCCTCTTCCCCCTCCCAGGCAGCCTGGCTCTGTCAGGGGGTCATAGTTTCCCTTTGTGCTCAACTACACCTCCCTGACTGCTTCCTCCAGCGGCCATGACGGTCTGAGTCAAAGCTCCAGGGAGAATCGGCAGGTTTAACGGCCCAACTTGCCTGCTGGCATCATTCACATCTTTAATCAGTTATTTTTGTTTCTTCTTTTCCCCTCCTCCATTCCTTCCTGCTCTGTCCCCTCTGCTGTGGGCTGTCTGGGTGTGTGTGCTCCTCCCAGGAACAGGTAGGTCTGTGTGCTCATCTGTAGCCTCCATCTTAGCACCTGTCTGTCCTCTAGCTACTCACCTGTCTGTCCTCTAGCTACTCACCTGTCTGTCCTCTAGCTACTCACCTGTCTGTCCTCTAGCTACTCACCTGTCTGTCCTCTAGCTACTCACCTGTCTGTCCTCTAGCTACTCACCTGTCTGTCCTCTAGCTACTCACCTGTCTGTCCTCTAGCTACTCACCTGTCTTATTAAATTGAACTTAATCCCTGTGGCCATACAAATGCATGTACTAGTCGGTTGAGATTGTGGCATCTGTAACTTTGCGCAGTGTGGCTTGTCTGAACATGAGGGGGGGGATGTAGCTGTGTTCCTGTTGGTGTCATTCAGAATGACCGCAGGACAGTGCACTACATTTCCCAGCATGCCCTTCATAAACGGTCTTCTGTGGGCCTAACAGGGTCATGTTTCCCTCTGCTGGTCCTCTGCTCTCAACTCTGGACACCTGGGGGATTTGAACCCGGGTAAAGGTTTAGCTGGGGATTTGAACCCGGGTGAGGGTTTGGCTGGGGGATTTGAACCCGGGTGAGGGTTTGGCTGGGGGGTTTGAACTAGGGCTGTCAACGAATATTCTATATTCGAATATATATTCGAATAGTGGTTAAAAACAGAAATTCGAATGTGAAAATGAATATTCGAATGTAAAAAAGAAAAAGTTACAAAAATAAAAATAAAACACAACCGCGGCAGCAGCGGTGCGTCTGTCTGCTTTGCGGGTGGGAGCGCGCCTCAGCGTCACTGCTGACAGTTGCGTGGAAGATGGCAGAAAGTGCAGAACCCAGCTTGACCGCAGCAGAGAAAGTGATTGTAACCCCAAAAAATCTAAAGAGTGATGTCTGGAAATATTTTGGTCAGTTGATGGTAAACTTGTTGAGCCTACAGCTAAAGTAGTGTTAGCTTACCATTCAACAACTAGCAACTTGAGGCTACATATCCATGTTTACCACAGCACAGCTCGCTCGGAGCGTTCAATGTCGGTTCTATACTGTAAAACTTCAATGAATGTTAATAATATTTGTTTCAATCACTGAATGAAGCCTGCCATATTTGGGACAAGAATCGCAACCTTAAATTGCTTGCACAAAACTCTTGATCAGAACCCAGCATTTGTTTATTGTTGTCGTTCATTTTACACCTCTATGCGCAGAGAGCGCGACGGTGCGAGAGAGAGAGAGAAAGAAAGAGTGCGTGTGTGCGAGCGAGAGGCCAAGGTCTGCGGTCTTGGCCATTAGTTAATTTACTTTTTGTGTAGGTAATATGTTGTTAAATATGTTTAAACTTAAATAAATTAGGCCTACCTACAGTATACAAGTAGTTGTATTAATTTGTCCTGTTATTGACGTGCCTAATGGGCAACCAGAAATTCTAATATGTGTTTTTTAAAAAGGAATATTCGAACGTCATTTTTGAGCAATTTTGACAGCCCTAGTTTGAACCCGGGTGAGGGTGAAGTTCTGGGCAGTGAGGGTACCTGAATGCCTTCACCTCTGGAAGCATTCTGTGGCCATCTGCCTGATGGGTCCATGCATGTTTATGGATGTGGAGGACATGCATGCAGTGATGTGTGATAAGGACCTGACATGTGAAGGTCAGGTCATACTCATAGCAACCCTAACAGCATGTAATGGCTCGTCCAGATCCCCCAGTACCTGACTCTCCTCATCTCCATAGCAACCCAAGGACATCTGTGCCCGTGCCGGCTTCTGTACCGCCATGAAGAGGTCTGTGCCCATGATGTCCCTGGTGGCAGCCCAGGTGGTGCCCTCCGCCCAGATGATCCCTGCTACCAAGGTGGAGGTTCCCAAGCATGGCAAGGTCAGTCGAGCACAGAGTGAACTGTGTGTGTGTGCGTGTGCAGGGCTTAGTTTAATGGTCCCAGAAATCCAGTGATGCTATTAAACCTTCTAGATCTGCAGTCAAATTCTCCAACCACTGAAGTATGCTCAATCAGAATGTGATTTTGCAGAATACACAATTTCAGCTTTGACAGGCCCTGCCATGATGTTTTGGTTGTCTACATGTTAGGACCAACTGGCAACTGGCTTGTAGTCTAGTCCAGTGGTTCCGCAAGCCATAGCCAGGGGGACCGCGAAATCATTTGCCATCAATTATAACATTTTAGAATTGTGCTGTATCATTAAAAAGATATAAAATAATCTACAGATGGGTGACTATTTGCACCAATAAAATAAGCATATAGTTTTAAGAGCACAAAGGCAGGGCTCTACATGGCGCACGGCGGCCATTTAAATATGTGTGTGAGCATGGAAAATTATTTGGGCGCACAGGTGCGAGCGAGTTGGCCCCAAAAGTTTGAGAACCCCTGGTGTAGTCAACCTAGTCTTTATTGAACACTCTAGTATGATCTAAAACATGCTAAGAGTATGTTCTAGAACGTGCTAACGGTGTGCAACGTGTGTTCTAGAACATGGTGCGTGTCCGTGACTCTCCCCAGTGCGCCATCTGTGAGTTTGTGATGAAGGAGATCGAGGACACCCTGGAGGATGAGACCACCGAGGTAACACGCGCGCACACACACACCCCCTTCAGACCTGGAGACGGTCAGCTCATGGATGTTCTTGTCCATTCTATCCTAACACACCTGGGTTCCCTCTGCTCGTCCCCCAGGCGGACGTGATCCACGCGGTGGAGAAGGTGTGCTCGGTGCTGCCCGCCTCCCTGTCTGCTCAGTGCCGGGACCTGATCGAGGCGTACGGCCAGGCCATCATCGAGCTGCTGGTGCAGCAGGCCGACCCCAAGTCAGTGTGCACTGTGCTGGGGCTGTGCAAGGACGCCAGCCGCGCCTTCATCCGTACGCTCCCGAACCGGCATCGCTACACACACACACACACACACACACACAACACAGTTCATTCATCACCGTTCATGGCTAAACCTGAGGTGTTCTCTCACTAAACAACATGCCACGTGGTTGTAGTTGAGTCATGTGCTGTGAAGTACATGGAATGTTCCTGTCCACGTGTTGACCTTTTGACCCGTCCACAGCGGCGATGGACCAGGCCCGCTTCCAGTCAGGTGGGTACTGTGACGTGTGCAAGATGGCGGTCCGCTACGTGGACGGCATCCTGGAGCAGAACGCCACGGAGGCTGAGATCTCTGACGCCGTCAGGAAGGTCTGCAGCTTCCTGCCCGAGTCTGTCCGGAGCGAGGTGAGGAGGAGGAGGAGGGGTTGTGTTGGTGTTTAGTCGTGTTTGTTAGTCATACAACAAGTGGGGAGTGTTAACATCTCTCTGCTGCCCACTAGTGTGACCAGCTGGTAGAGCAGTACGAGCCCATGCTGGTACAGCTGCTGCTTCAGATGTTGGACCCAGACTTCGTCTGCATGGTGAGGACTTCCCCTCTTCAGTGTCTCTTCAGACAGTGCAGCTACACTGCAGTTCCTTTTTCAATAACATGATGGTTAGTTTGGATGTGTAACAGTCTTTGTACAGGATCTGGTGTTTTACATCATTGTCGACCGACCAAAGTTTAAAGGCCATGCCGTTCTACAAATAGTTCTGACCGAAGGATCTAACATGATTTAAACAAGAAGTAATGGTTGTGTGTGTGTGTGAGACAGAAGGTGGGAGCGTGTCCAGAGGCAGTGCAGCGTCTGCTGGGTGTGGAGCAGTGCAGCTGGGGTCCAGCCTTCTGGTGTAAGAACATGGAGACGGCCACGCGCTGCAATGTGAGTACCACGCACCCTACAGCCAGGCGTACACATTTACATTTAGTCATTTAGCAGACGCTCTTATCCAGAGCGACTTACAGTAAGTACAGGGACATTCCCCCGAGGTCAATAGGGTTAAGTGCCTTGCCCAGGGACACAACGTCATTTGGCACGGCTGGGATTCGAACCAACAACCTTCTGATTGGTAGCCCGATTCCCTAACCGCTCAGCCACTGACCCCATCTGAGTACGCACCACGGCCTTGCATTCCACTACAGACCTTTTTAAAAACTGTGTTAATTCGCCCTGTGGTTGTGTAGGACCAGTCAGAGCTGGTTTCCAAACCGCTGCACAGTAGCCTGTTGCTATGGGGCACCAGTGAGGACAGATCTGTATCAATACACTGTAGTGAGACACAACATCACACACCAGGTGGAACAAACAGATTTGCTCATCAAGCAGCTATTAGAATCAGGTTTGCTTAATCATATTAATCAATACAGCTGGGGTAGTAGTGTAACCCTACAGGAGGGTATCGCTCCAGGAGCAGGGCTGGAGTGTATCCCTACAGGAGGGTATCTCTCCAGGAGCAGGGCTGGAGTGTAACCCTACAGGAGGGTATCTCTCCAGGAGCAGGGCTGGAGTGTAACCCTACAGGAGGGTATCTCCAGGAGCAGGGTTGGAGTGTAACCCTACAGGATGGTATCTCTCCAGGAGCAGGGCTGGAGTGTATCCCTACAGGAGGGTGTTTCTCCGAGCAGGGTTGAGGAACCCTGATTAGTGACTGATTATTATTCATACTTACCTGGGTCAACACAGTACTGACCTCTGATGTACATGCAGTCCTGCCTCCAAGTACCTGCCTTGACTGCTGGGCTAAGAGGCGCTGTCCTAGACTGGATTCATAGTCACATAAGGGGACTTTTGGACCAGTGTGCACTACATGAAGACAGATATGTTGGGACTCACCAGCCCTTGGTTCTTGTCCCCGGACAGTCTCTCTAACCCGCCGTCCTTGTCTCCCCCTCTCCTAGGCGGTGAACCACTGCAAGCGCCACGTGTGGGTGTAGAGGGTGGCATGGCCAGGAGCACAACCAGCCCACTCGGACCTGGAGGACAATTAGGGAGAAATACTGTAACGCTGCTTTCCACTTTTAAATCAGTTTCTTTTTTTTTCTTTTTAAATCTTCAAAAGCCAACTGCAAGTTATGTTTTTGGGGAGTGAAACTGACCAGCCGATTTTAGTTGAGGGAGAAGTGTGTGTGTGTGTGTGTGTGTCGGGGAACGGAGGTGTCTGGTGGCCAAATAGATTTTCTCCCAGGCCAGGGGCAGGTAGGACCAGGGTTTGTTTTGGCCCAAGTTTGGGTCGGTTTGTTTTAGTTACAACGGCAGGTTGGGCAACCCAACCCTAAAAAAAGCAGATTTGTGTATCTATTAGTTGTACTGTAATGAGTCTCTCTAATGGGTGTTTTGTTTGTGTACAGTAACTTTCTCTAGCTATGGTTTCACATGTGGCTTCCAGGATGCTGTGTAGGGTGCAGGTGGGTTGAAGGAGGTCATACTCTGATAGGGTTGAGGCAGGCTGCTAGGCTTCCTGCCTAGTTCAGTATCCTGCAGCAAATAATCAACCACCCAGAACCACTCTCTATTCCTAACAGTTTCAGACACAGACAGATTTGTTTTTAAACTAGACTGATCGTAATACAAGTTGATCTGTTTTGTCAAAACTGTTGTGTTGTAACTGAGGTGAGGGAGAGGAGGGTTGATGTGTCCAAGTGACCCCCTCAGCACTGGCTCCCCTGTCTGGATTCTCACCCTGTGTTGTTTGTGATTGATAGCTTATTGTGTTCTGACACCCACAGATTCATATCTTGAGCCAATTTGTCAGGTGATCTGTTAAATCTTTAACAACTGAAATAAAATCTTCCTAAATCCGACTTGGTGTGACTTTTGTCTTCATAATTTCTGCAATTTGGTTTCTGGTGGAATAAAGGTAATTTTAATGTTCGATGGTTTTGTGAAATGCCGAATTTCTAAATTCATTTTACGTCTCTAGTGCGATATGAATGACATTATGTGAACTGTTTTGGATTGACAGTTTACCAACAGAGGGCACAATTGTTCCAAGAAATCAGCAGTTAAGCTTTGATAGGCGTAGCAATGTTCGCTTTTAAAGTAGTTGCATTTGTGACCGGCAGATTAGACTACGGTAGGCCTAATTGATTTAAATTGAGGAGTGGTGACTCAAATTTAGAGCTTAAGATCTATCTTCAAACTTTCCTTGACAGAGAAAGTTATCGTTTGATTCAAGCCACAGCTCCGAGTCCGAGAAATTGATTGGACATTTCCATGCAAAACAGGCTTCGTTTCCAGGAGCGCCTCAAAGTTTAGTGCGCTTCCCAGACCAAACCGGTTAGTCAAGATGTCCGAGGCATACTTGAAGGTTGGAAACTATCGATCCATATGCTTCCATCTTTAAAGGACGGGCACGTCTTGGTAAGGCACAATTAAGTGTTAGTGTCGCCTATATCACGCTTTTCTTTAGACTAAGTGTTACATGTCGCAAAAGTTTAAATTGTTCGAATGTTTCTTGAACCTCATCGTCTCTATTTAAAGACGTAGGCAAGTTAAGTTTTTGTTAAATTTTGTCAATGTAATCGTAATAGACACAAAAGGAGATTGGAGAAAGTCATGTGGGAATTAACCAGTTGGCGTGTTGTTCCTCCATAGAATTTCAATCAGTAATAAATGTTTTGTTAATGGTTATCAGCATAACATGTTATGGTTCTCTAGAAATAACGCCATCTGTCTTGAAAATCGAATGTTATTCACAGTGGCCTACCTTTAGCGCCACTTCGTCAGATAATTTTAGTATGAACAAAACTGTTCTTAACTACTGGTGTTATCAAAAAACAGCTTCGGGCCAAAACGGCCATGAATAAACTGCTAACTGCCTGTTTAAGAGTCCCGTGGCAGGGTTTATCGACATGAATCATATCTGCAGGAGACTGGAATGTTTACCTTTAAAAACACAACTATCCGATACTTGGCCCTGTCCCGCAGAAAGTTTCAACTAACGTTTTTGTTACCAGTGCAGTAGTTTTGTCGACATATTTTAACGTCACACAACTTGTCATTTGGAAAGCTCTTCATAGACACTGAGCAACTGTAGAAATTACTTTCAGGTGTGTGTGTGTTTAGGGGGATCCATCTTCTCTTTAACCCTCGTGCTGCCTTCGGGTCACATGACCCAAAGGTTCATAACGAACCATCGTTGTGTTTACCCAATTTTACCCAATACAAAAACAAATTAAAATAATTTTCTTTTAACCTTTGCAATGTGGGGGGTCTGAGACAGCCAACGGTTAAAAGAAAATGCTTCACTTTGTCTTTGTATGCGGTAAATCTGTCGCAATACGACGGTGGGTCACAATGACTGATGGGTCAGAATGACCCGAAGATAACACAAGGGTTAAGACTTGGTCAGTGTGTTTAGACATGTAGGTAAACCTGGAGCCTCCAGTCAGTCAGCCAGGGAGGGATAAAGGGAAAGCTTTCTGTCTGATGGTTATAGGGAGTGTCAACAGGCTGACTACCCTGCTCTAGAACAACACTCACTCCACCCTACACTGCTAACAGAGCCCTGCCCTGCACTAACACTCACTCCACCCTACACTGCTAACAGAGCCCTGCCCTGCACTAACACTCCCCCAGCCTACACTGCTAACAGAGCCCTGCCCTGCACTAACACTCCCCAAGACTACATTCCTAACCCCTAGCCCTGCCCTAGACTAACATTTACCCAGCCTCCTTAACCCTAGCCCTGCCCTAGACTAACTCACCCAGCCTACATTCCTAACCCCTAGCCCTGCCCTAGACTAACATTTACCCAGCCTCCTTAACCCTAGCCCTGCCCTAGACTAACTCACCCAGCCTACATTCCTAACCCCTAGCCCTGCCCTAGACTAACTCACCCAGCCTACATTCCTAACCCTGTCCTAGAATCACATCCTAGCCTACATTCCTAACCCTGTCCTAGAATCCCAGCCTACATTCTTAAACCTAACCTGTCCTAGAATCACATCCCAGCCTACATTCCTAACCCTAGCCTGTCCTAGAATCACATCCTAGCCTACATTCCTAACCCTATCCTGTCCTAGAATCACATCCTAGCCTCCATTCCTAACCCTGTCCTAGAATCCCAGCCTACATTCCTAACCCTAGCCTGTCCTAGACTAACACTCAACCCAGCCTACATGGCGGACACAGCCTGGCGGCCGTCTGTTTTTTGTTTTCATCCAGATGGATTGTTGCCTGGATTATTTTATAAACAGGATTTGCTTGATACAATCTAAGCCTTATAGATAAACTAATTAATACATTTACAAAAATAATCAGTAGAAATTCTTTACACAGTGTAAAATGGGAGGGGGGGATAAAAGACAGAGAGCTTTTGATCTTCAGGTTCTTCATCACTTCCTGCCGGGTTCGTCGGGACTGGAAGTTTGGTGTCTGATCACAGAATGTGATTGGCTGATAATTCCATAATTTTCCTTTCCTAAAGGAAGCCGTTTGGAGAGGAATGATGGGTGTGGTTCAGCTGCTAAAGTCCCAGTTCGTGTGTCACCTGATCATCTGCTACGTCTTCTTGGCTAGCGGCCTTCTTATCAACCTATTACAGGTCTGCACGCTCCCGCTCTGGCCAATCAACAAGCAGCTGGCTCGCAGGATCAACTGCAGGCTGGGGTACTCCATAGCTAGCCGTGAGTGCTGTCATCTGTGGGTGACTTTCTACTCTGAACAGTCCTGCAGACTTCAGGAAAGCTAGTTCTTTCTTGTTGAGTTTATAGATGATGCTTGGGCAGACAGGGTGACCTCGTTTTCAGCTCTGCCATGGCTACAGGCCTGGAGCGTTACCTAGCAACATAAGCAGTGTTGTGTAAACAGGAAGTTTGACGAATGATGATGTGATTTCCTGTTCTTATATGTGCCAGCCTTGACTTCTCGTGTGTGTCGGTGGGTGCTTGTGTGTGTGTTTGTATGTCGATGGGTGCGTGCGTGTGTGTGTGCCTCCCTTAGAGATGGTGGCAGTGCTGGAGTGGTGGTCCGGGACTGAGTGTACGTTGCACACGGACCCTGAGAGCTTCCAGCTGTACGGGAAAGAGAGCGCCATCGTTGTCCTAAACCACAACTTTGAGATCGACTTCCTGTGTGGCTGGACCTTCTGTGAGAGGTTCGGGGTTCTCGGGGTGAGAGAACAGTTGAGCTGAATAAGTGAACAAGATCAGTCTGTATTTTAATTGCTTTAGGTGTACCTGAGGGTTTTATTCTAGAGTACTTCTCTGGGCACACAAAATCCTATTCACAAACTGTCTAACTGTTAATAAAGTATCTGACTGTTATTAAAGTTTTAAATTGAGCTTTGTAATTCACACAACTTTCTCCAACGTCATCCTGTCCCTCCTGCCAGAGCTCCAAGGTGTTGGCCAAGAAGGAGCTGGCATACGTGCCTCTGATTGGCTGGATGTGGTACTTCCAGGAGATTGTGTTCTGTAAGAGGAAGTGGGAGGAGGATCGCAGAACTGTGGCCCAGAGTCTGCAGAACCTCAGGGACTACCCAGAGAAGTTCTGGGTACAGAACACATTCACATCCATCACCGTGGATCACGCACACATCTGTTGCTATAAACATGCATCTGTTTACAAGATACTGTTTACATGATGCTCATGATGTTGCTAGGTAACAATCCAGGCATGCAATATTATACTGTATGTATAATATTGTATAAAAAAGACATTCTTTTTATTTTTTCATTACATTTGATACATTTTGCAGATGTTTTTTTTTTTTTCAAAGCAAAGTAGTACTTGTACAGTAAATTAGGTCATAAAGGACAAAAAGTGCAATACTAACAATATTTTAGTTGTTAGTTGCAATGAACGGCCTGTATTTTTACCAGTCACAGTGGACCAATAACATGACCTCAGCTACATAACTCTAATAATCACATCTCAGATTGTGATCTTGGTGAACGGGTGGGTGGCCAGCGTGTCTGAAGAACACACACACACACACACACATACTTACCCTTACACATGTACCACATACAAACACACACACACACACATGCACCACAAATGCACACACGCCCTCACACACACCCCTGACCTCTGCCCTCTCACTCCTCCAGTTCCTGCTTCACTGTGAGGGGACCCGCTTCACCCCGGAGAAGCACCGTGCCAGCATGCAGGTGGCCCAGAGCAAGGGCCTGCCCAGCCTGAAGCACCACCTCCTGCCCCGCACCCGGGGCTTCTGGGTGACCGTCCAGAACCTCCGGGGAACTGGTGAGAACCCGACACAGGAGACAGATCATCACATGAACAATCACACATTCAGTCAAATGGCTGCTGTCCGAATTCAGGGACAACGCCCCTATGTTGGTGCCCATGTAGTTATTATATGACTGTGTTGTAACTGACCATGTGAATGTCAGGGACATTTTGTGGAGAGATAATATTGCTCCTTTAATGTATGAAAGGGGTTTTCAATACAATTTATATAACATCATATTTATTAATCATGGAGAGTTTAACACAATAACACAGAAACGCTATTCGCTAGACAATGCCATCTAGTTTCCTAGACAGAACCGGAGAATCCAGTAACATCAACACTTCCCAGCCGATGCACAATGAATCCCGAACCTAAAGACAGCACGCCATTTCATAGAACACAGTTCTCAAGAGTCATTGGTCCATCAGAACACAATCACTCAGCTGTCCCATGGCCCTTCTGTCATTGGCTCACTGCTTGAAAGACATTCCAACATCACAGCATCGTTTTCAAAGAACACAATCCCTCAGTACAATCAGCCAAAACAACAGTAATAAACTCTAGACCAACTGCCCAATGAACGTATTTCCCAGGTATAAAACAGCCAAGCTAGAGGTATCTTCTGTCCTCCATCCTAAGTCAGGAAATCCTGACTTAGGATTGCTCACCTGCTCACCTGTCCTTGTAAGGTCATTAACCCCCACTCAGTCTTAGTAGGGTTTTGTCAATACCAAAGCACTACAGAGACCATTCTGGTCCTGATCCCAAGGCTGATTCTGCTGCATTGCACCACGTTCTGACACCCCTGGGTTTGAATCTCAGACCTCAGACCAGCTTGTATCCAGGTCCTGGACAGCTAGCTCTGTTCTCCTTCAGACCCGTAGCGCAGAGGAGGACAAAGGTTTGAAGGACACCTTGTCACGTACTGGACTCTAACTGTCAGGAGAATGGAACTGGCAGGAGGAGATAACATTTGCAAGACAAATATAGTTGACCGCCCCAGATAGCTGCCCATGAACACAGCTACCTCTGTGTTACCTTTACATGGACTCATTTAGCAGACATTTTTATCTAAAGTGATGTCCAGATAGTGCATACAGTGAGTGTAGCTGATAGTCAAGGACCAGAACTAGAAGAGTGCAGTTCTAACATTTCAGTTCTCTGCTCTTCTTCCTGTGTAGTCGCTGCAGTTTACGATTCCACGCTGAACTTCCGGAACAACGAGAATCCCACGTTGCTGGGACTGCTCAACGGGAAGAAGTATCACGCAGATTTATATGTAAGGTACCGACAACAGTATCCTCTTCTATCGCTGTACAGTAACTCCCTTCTATAGATGAGAACTGAGTTGATTGGTGAAGTCTGATTTCCAAAGATCAAGTATGGGGACTGATCTCAGCCCATGTGACCCCCCTTCCTCTCCTCCATTTCTTGTGTGTGTGTGTGTGTGTCCCGCCCCCCTCTCTTCCCCGCAGGAGAATTCCTCTGGAGTTGGTCCCTGAAGATGAGGCAGAGTGCTCTGCTTGGCTCCACAAGCTCTACCAGGAGAAAGTCAGTATCCCACTGCAGATAATGTGCCTGTAAACCTCTAACACCGGGTCCTAACTGGATGCAAGCGCCCGACTATCACGTCAAATCAGACACTTTCTGTCCACACTGAATCCGGCATATTCACTTCTGTCACGTCATGTAAACTAGCCATGTTCCTATGACATGTCATGTCATGGTGTGTATTGTTAATGTTACTCCCCTAACCCTCATTTTGAGTTGATAATGTTGTTAACGGGTAACGTTATAGCCTAGAGGTTCATGTTAGAGGTTTTAATGTTAGAGGGTTTAATGTTAGAGGGTTTAATGTTAGAGGGGTTAATGTTAGAGGGTTTAATGTTAGAGGGTTTAATGTTAGAGGGTTTAATGTTAGAGGGTTTAATGTTAGAGGGGTTAATGTTAGAGGGTTTAATGTTAGAGGGGTTAATGTTAGAGGGTTTAATGTTAGAGGGTTTAATGTTAGAGGGTTTAATGTTAGAGGGTTTAATGTTAGAGGGGTTAATGTTAGAGGGGTTAATGTTAGAGGGTTTAATGTTAGAGGTTTTAATGTTAGAGGGTTTAATGTTAGAGGGGTTAATGTTAGAGGGTTTAATGTTAGAGGGGTTAATGTTAGAGGGTTTAATGTTAGAGGGGTTAATGTTAGAGGGTTTAATGTTAGAGGGTTTAATGTTAGAGGGGTTAATGTTAGAGGGTTTAATGTTAGAGGGGTTAATGTTAGAGGGTTTAATGTTAGAGGGTTTAATGTTAGAGGGTTTAATGTTAGAGGGGTTATTGTTAGAGGGTTTAATGTTAGAGGGGTTATTGTTAATGTTAGAAGGGTTAATGTTAGAGGAGTTACTGTTAGAGGGGTTCATGTTTGTTAGAGGTTAGTGTTAATATTAGAGGGGTTAATATTAATGTTAGAATGTTCATGTTAGATAGGTTAATATTCATGTTAGAAGGGGTAATGTTAGAGGGGTTCATTTTAATGTTAGGGAGGTTAGTGTTAATGTTAGAGAGGGTAATGTTAGTCAACATTAGTGGATAATGTTAATGTGGTTGATGTATGGGTAATCTTGGAGTGGTTGATGGCATCCACCTCATTCGTGCTGGTTTGTTTCTGTATTCCCCTCAGGACCAGTTCCAGGAGCTTTACGCCCAGACTGGCCGGTTCCCAGGGCCCACTTTGAGCCTCCCTCGTCGGGCCTGGTCCTTACTCAACTGGCTGGTCTGGGCGGGCCTGCTGCTCTACCCCTTGGGCCTGGTGTTGGCGCAGCTGGTCCAGTCCGGGTCCACCTGCAACATCCTGGCCTCCCTCTGCCTGTGCTCCATGGGTAGGGTCCTGGGTCACGGTTGGGGGGTATGGAGCGTGCTTCAGGACATCAGTAGTGATAACTCCTGAGTATCGTTGATGTTATAACCCCTGCAAATGATGTCCACCTGGGTTGCATCATCATCAACAGTTTGTCTGTGTGAATGAAGAGCCAACAAACCTGTGTTGATCTTCGTGATCTGAAACCGTTAAGCAGATCTGAGTCAGAGCATGCAGCTCCAGTCTAGCAGACCTGAGTCAGAGCATGCAGCTCCAGTCTAGCAAACCTGAGTCAGAGCATGCAGCTCCAGTCTAACAGATCTGAGTCGGAGCATGCAGCTCCAGTCTAACATACCTGAGCCGGAGCATGCAGCTCCAGTCCAACAGACCTGAGTCGGAGCATGCAGCTCCAGTCTAACAGATCTGAGTCAGAGCATGCAGCTCCAGTCTAGCAAACCTGAGTCGGAGCATGCAGCTCCAGTCTAGCAGACCTGAGTCGGAGCATGCAGCTCCAGTCCAACATACCTGAGTCGGAGCATGCAGCTCCAGTCTAACAGACCTGAGTCAGAGCATGCAGCTCCAGTCTAGCAGACCTGAGTCGGAGCATGCAGCTCCAGTCCAACAGACCTGAGTCGGAGCATGCAGCTCCAGTCTAGCAGACCTGAGTCGGAGCATGCAGCTCCAGTCCAACAGACCTGAGTCGGAGCATGCAGCTCCAGTCCAACAGACCTGAGCCGGAGCATGCAGCTCCAGTCCAGCAGACCTGAGTCGGAGCATGCAGCTCCAGTCTAACAGACCTGAGTCAGAGCATGCAGCTCCAGTCTAACAAACCTGAGTCAGAGCATGCAGCTCCAGTCTAGCAAACCTGAGTCGGAGCATGCAGCTCCAGTCTAACAGATCTGAGTCATAGCATGCAGCTCCAGTCTAGCAGACCTGAGTCGGAGCATGCAGCTCCAGTCTAACAGACCTGAGTCGGAGCATGCAGCTCCAGTCCAACAGACCTGAGTCAGAGCATGCAGCTCCAGTCCAACAGACCTGAGTCAGAGCATGCAGCTCCAGTCTAGCAAACCTGAGTCGGAGCATGCAGCTCCAGTCTAACAGATCTGAGTCATAGCATGCAGCTCCAGTCTAGCAGACCTGAGTCGGAGCATGCAGCTCCAGTCTAACAGACCTGAGTCGGAGCATGCAGCTCCAGTCCAACAGACCTGAGTCGGAGCATGCAGCTCCAGTCTAACAGATCTGAGTCAGAGCATGCAGCTCCAGTCTAACAGACCTGAGTCAGAGCATGCAGCTCCAGTCTAACAAACCTGAGTCAGAGCATGCAGCTCCAGTCTAGCAAACCTGAGTCGGAGCATGCAGCTCCTGTCTAACAGATCTGAGTCATAGCATGCAGCTCCAGTCTAGCAGACCTGAGTCGGAGCATGCAGCTCCAGTCTAACAGACCTGAGTCGGAGCATGCAGCTCCAGTCCAACAGACCTGAGTCAGAGCATGCAGCTCCAGTCTAGCAAACCTGAGTCGGAGCATGCAGCTCCAGTCTAGCAGACCTGAGTCATAGCATGCAGCTCCAGTCTAGCAGACCTGAGCCGGAGCATGCAGCTCCAGTCCAACAGACCTGAGTCGGAGCATGCAGCTCCAGTCTAGCAGACCTGAGTCATAGCATGCAGCTCCAGTCCAGCAGACCTGAGTCGGAGCATGCAGCTCCAGTCCAACAGACCTGAGTCGGAGCATGCAGCTCCAGTCTAACAGACCTGAGTCAGAGCATGCAGCTCCAGTCTAACAGACCTGAGTCAGAGCATGCAGCACCAGTCTAACAAACCTGAGTCAGAGCATGCAGCTCCAGTCTAACAGACCTGAGTCAGAGCATGCAGCTCCAGTCTAACAGACCTGAGTCAGAGTAGTAATCTGTCCTCTCCCCTGTTCTGCCCTCAGCTTCAGCAGGAGTGCGCTGGATGATCGGACAGACAGAGATCAACAGGGGCTCCAGCTACGGGGTGAAGGAGAGAAACACCTTGAACACCTGAGATGTTACCTGCCTTCAAACCAGACCAGCATGCTCAGACCCGCCTTCAAACCAGACCTGCATGCTCAGACCTGCCTTCAAACCAGAGCTGCATGCTCAGACCTGTCTACGCCAACACAATCCTGAGGCCAAACCTGCCTGCACACTGAATATGCTGATGCCAAAGGCCCTCATCTGCCCTGAAGCAGTCTAGTAGAACAGGACCAGCCCCACCGGACCACAGCCTTGCAGGCTGCAGATAGACTGTAGTTCAGCTTAATAAAATGGTCAGGTGTGTTTGTTATGGGTACTAGCTGTACATTTGTTTTTGTCTGCATGTTTGCAGAGAAAGCTTTGCTCCATTTCTACTCATAGTAAAAACAAATGCATTTCAAACCAAAGATACTGCATACATGAAGCTGTACTTTCTACATGCACTATTTGTCTGTTGCTTTGAAAAAAAAATATTCGACATGAATAAACATGTAAATGTAATGCATCTGCGTAGTGAATGACCAGACCACAGAGAAATGACGACATACTCAGTGTTTCTTAAAAAAAAAGGCTTGCTTTATTGTTTTTACATAACACATGAAGAGCAGCAGGGGTTCATACGTGTGTGTCAGTTTGCGTGTGTGTGTGTATATGAGTGTGTCTGTTCTCAGCAGCAGGGAGGGAGTGGGCTTGATTTCTCTCCTCTTAATGGTTATGCTCCGGTCATGTGACTAGCCCACCAGTCATGTGACTAGCCCACCAGAGAAGGTGTGAAGCTTTGCCCATGTGACAGCCCCAGACCAACTGGCTAACATGGGGCTCCTGGACCAGCCCTGGAGGAGAGATCTGAAGACTGAACTCAAACGTCCTCCCTTGTTTGTGCTTCAGCCTGTGAGTGTTGTACTGATGGCTGATTGCATATTTGGGTGGTGAGCTACACACTCCTAACACGAGTGTGTGTGCGTGTGTGTGTGTGTGAGGTCGCATCCACAGAGAGGGTTTCACCCCCCGCCCCACCACCCCCTCAGGTTAAAAGTGCCACAGCTTTGATCTTGTTCATATCCCTCGCTTTAGCACTTCCCATCTTCATGTTTTCTTTCTTCCATTCCCGGTGACATCATCAGAGGTGGAGATAATTACTTTATATTGTTTTATACAAGGATCCAAGCCCAATCCGTTATTACAGTATTTACAATTCACCCCCCCCCCCCCCCCCCACAAGAGGCCATATTAGGACTTCCTTCTTCCATGTTCCAGTTCCCTCTTAAATTATGAAATCTTCGTACAGTTCGTCAGTTAGGATGCATGTGCCGTCAGCCTGAAGTTCCACCTCCTCCACGTCCTCTTGCTCCAGTGACAGCTTCCTGTTACCCACAAGCCCTTGCCCAGCATGTACAGCAGTGCTACAGAAAAGTGTAAACATTCCAGTTTCAGGTTCCCCCTCACTCCTCATCTGTGCACACCTGGAGAGAGAGAGTGGAGAGCAAGAGAGGGAGAAGGGGGTCAGGGGGTGGAGAGAGAGGACTGCTGTTAAACCATGGTTCCATGTGACGCCTGTTATCCTGATTGAATCACACCAGCATGTGACTGACTGTGTGTTTCTCTGTCTCTCTAACATACAAGCGTGCATTGGTCCAGCGCATTCTCAGTAGTGATCACATGGTCATCATCATCTACTGGTGAACAGAGCTCAGTCACAAAGAACCATAAACAAGTATTTGAGGTGTGTTGGATTCACCTCAGAGGCTGAGCGGTTCCACTCTTGAGAATGGTTCAATTTGGGTGACCGCACCAGAACTTCCATAAACAAACACATCTCAAGAACAGGACAGTAATTCCTGTGCAAGAGAGAGACACTACTGGAGACCAGGACCAGCCTGTACACCAGGACAGGACTGGTCCAGGTCAACACCCCCAACTGTGCTTGTGAATCCAGGTCTGGCCCATGCAAACATGCCCTGTCACTTCCTGCCTGAACAGGAAGCCAGTGAGAGGTTGTCGCGGGACGGACCTTGACGAAGGGGTGGTCGAGCAGCATGCTGGCGGTCCAGCGGCGCTTGGGCTCGCTCTCCAGGCAGTGGGACAGGAAGTCCTTCCCCTCCCGGCTCAGCTTGTCAGGGATGGGCGGCTTGTGGCCCATGCCCACCTTGTACATGATCTGGAAGTTGTGCTCGTACTCATGCCATGGCCTCTGCGGGGGGGGGGGGGGGGGGGGGGGGGGACGTACAGAAAGAGACACAGGGTATAGGGAGAGACACCTGTAGTACCATGTATGGCCACAAGGTGTCCCCATCTGCCATCTGCTGATGGGGCGCAGCCTGCAGTATGCGTGCAGTCGTACCTTGCCGGTGACCATCTCAATGAGGACACAGCCCAGGCTCCAGATGTCGGCTGCACGGCCGTGACCCTCGCCCTTCGCCCGTGTGATCACCTCCGGGGCCATGTATGCTGGGGGGAGAAGACCGTCACTAGGACACAGGGGGCTAGCATACAAGGGGCTAGGACACAGGGGGCTAGGACACAGGGGGCTAGGACACAGGGGGCTAGGACACAGGGGGCTAGGACACAGGGGGCTAGGACACAGGGGGCTAGGACACAGCTCCAACTCTGATCATCAACACCGTAAACCTGCAGGACAGGTGGCCTCCACGGTAACAAGGTTGGTAGAACCCATGAGTTTGTGGGCTCTACTTCTAACATGCAGTGAGACTGTACTGGTGGTGCCACAGCTCCCCCTGATGGTCACATTCAGAGTACAGCAGCTCACCTTCCCGAGCAGGAACCACAAAAATATAACTACAAGCAGGGTTTTTTGGGCGGATGATTGCATCCATGCTCTATGCAGCAGTGGCCTCTAGTGGCGGCAGCAGGCGATGGCAGGCAGAGCGTCTCACCTGCGGTGCCCATGGTACTGTTCACCTCTCCAGGCATGGTCTGGGCGTTGTTCTTCAGCTTCACCGAGCAGCCGAAGTCACCCAGCTTGATCAGGCCCGACGACGTCAGGAAGATGTTTGCTCCTTCAACCAGAACAGCAAATAGCACTTCAGACAGCACCTCCACACTTCAGACAGCACCTCCACACTTCAGACAGCACCTCCACACCCCAGCTACACTCAAAAACAGGGCTGCAAAGTGGGCTATGAAGAGTTTGTGATAATTGTGTGCGTCGGAGTGAGTGTGTGTATATATGTATGCGTGTGTATGTGCGTGCGTGTATATGCGAACCTTTGATGTCTCGGTGCACGATGCCGTGCTCGTGCAGCACGTTGATCGCCGTGGTGATCTGCTTGCTGTAGAGGCGGATGACGTGCTCCTGAAGCCCCAGCCTGGACACCTCCTCCAGGGTGCCCTCGTCACAGTACTCCATGAAGATATACATCTCCTCCTGGCCCCAGGGGAGGAGGAGGAGAGGATGGGAGGGAGGAGGGGGAGAGGGAGAGGAGGGGAGGGAGGGAGGAGGGGGAGAGGGAGAGGAGGGGAGGGAGGGAGGAGGGGATCATAGTTAGTCTCACATGTAATCAGCTTTCATACAGATTTTAAAGGTGTCATTTCTGAGTATGACATGAAAGGACTTGTAACCGACTACACTGCCTGCCAGTTTCCTACCCGGTGGACCTCCACTCCAAAGTAGCGGACCAGGTTGGGGTGCTTGATGCCCTCGAAGATCTTCAGTTCATCTGCCGTCTCCTTGATGGTCTTGTGGTCGTTGGGTTGGAAGCGGATCTGTTGGACAGAGACCAGAACTAAGCGTTGCTAGACCTAACCCTCTACTGGGGCGCAGGCCCCGAATCATTATGCATACAGTTCAGGGACGCAAGTTTGATATCAGCTTTGGTAGGGACATCAATAGTTAATGCAAGTGTGCAGCTATTTATTTTGCCATAACTTGAGCGCAAATACTGTTTTTTGAGCTTTGTGTAATATAATACGTTGGACTCATGTTGTTGTTTGAGTCAAAATAAGATGACTTCGAAACTTTCTTTCGTTTCTTCATGTTTTCTTAGCCTGCCTCAGTTCTGACGTGCGTGCCGACACCTGGACTGATGTGTGCGTGCTGCAGTGGCTGTTACAGCAAGCACAGAAGAGCGTGCAGACACGGAACTCTGCGTCCACGCATCACTTTGTGTTTTTGGTTAAACTACGTTGATTTTACATGCGTTGATTGGATTCAAGCTAAATGAATGCACTGACTAATGAAGTCAATTGTTAAAACTCAAACTCTTTAAAAAGAAATCTTCTGGGGCACGTGCCCCAGTAAAAAGGGTCTAGCGACGGCCCTGACTAAGAGAGACCAGAATTAAGAGAGATCAGAACATAGAGGATTACCAGACAGAGGGGCGGGACCACATACCTCCTTCATGGCCATGAGCTCTCCTGTGTCCACATTGATACAGGTGTACACCTTCCCATACTGGCCCTCACCTGTAACGAGGGAGCGGGAGAGTGTGAGAGAGAAGACTGATAATGACATGGAGGTCTAGGAGGGAAGTATGGTCTGATCTACTTTGTTGCCCTAACTGCCCCATATGTTGTTACCCCTGGGGCAGTTCCATACCCCTATTGTTGCCCCTGGGGCAGTTCCATACCCCTATTGTTGCCCCTGAGGCAGTTCCATACCCATATTGTTGCCCCTGGGCCAGTTCCATACCTATCTTGTTGCCCCTCTGCCATTTGAAGGTGACCTTGCGCAGGCCCACGTGCATGACGTTGTCGTAGGACTTGGGGGTGTGGCACACCTGGCCGATGATGTTGCGCTGCTTCATGACGGCGTAGCGCTTCTCCTCAAAGGAGCGGATCGAGCTACGCACCGACTCCATGGGGTTCTGACGGGCGGCCGTGTCTGGGGGGGACAGAGGGAGAAGGAGAGGGATGGAGAGGAGAGGGATGGAGGGGAGAGGAGAGAGATGGAGAGGAGAGAGATGGAGAGGAGAGGGATGGAGAGGGATGTAGAGGAGAGAGATGGAGAGGAGAGGGATGGAGAGAAGAGAGATGGAGAGGAGAGAGATGGAGAGGAGAGAGATGGCGAGGAGAGAGATGGCGAGGAGAGAGATGGAGAGGAGAGGGATGTAGAGGAGAGAGATGGAGAGGAGAGGGATGTAGAGGAGAGAGATGGAGAGGAGAGGGATGGAGAGGAGGGATGTAGAGGAGAGAGATGGAGAGGAGAGAGATGGAGAGGAGACAGGAAGGAAAGCAGGTGAGGGTGGGGTTAAGAGAATGAACTGGTCTCTGATTTGATGTTTGACCCAGGCTGTAAAAGGTCAGGCGGTGATGTCATCACAGTTCTCACCTTTTGATTGGCTGAGGAAGGTGCGGAGTTCCCAGCTCCTGCGTGCTGTGCTGCTGGGGTCTCCCTTTGGGTACGAGGGCTCTGGAAAACAACATCACCATCAACACTAAGCACAGGAACCCCCTGGAAAACAACATCACCATCAACACTAAAGCACAGGAACCCCCTGGAAAACAACATCACCATCAACACTAAAGCACAGGAACCCCCTGGAAAACAACATCACCATCAACACTAAGCACAGGAACCCCCTGGAAAACATTATAACACTTAACACTATTAGAAACATCCCACACCCACCAGTATGACAGACAGGATGAGAGACAGAGAGACAGGATGTCAGGCAGACAGACAGGATGTCAGACAGACAGTGTTTCCTTTAGGATTTTTTTTTGCAGTGGGGGCAGGTCTGTCCAAACAACAAAAACAACAACAACTAATGTAATAGTCTACTGTCTAATAATTAATGTAATATTGTACATATTTTCGTCCCATTTCCCCTAAAGCAATAAGGTTAGGCTACTTAAGGACAGCCCTTTCAGTCATAAAGTATTCTTCTAAATGGCATAAATGCTGCCAATTAATAATTGAAGTGACAACTTATTGTAAATGGTCAACAGCCTAGCCTATCGATTAAGGTAGGCCACTCTAAAGCATGTGTCCACTGTCTGCTTAATTTGATCGGCTAAGCATTCTGTAGCAAATAATAACAATAAACCCACTATTAATGACATTATCTTAATGCAGTGTAATGCAGTGTAACTACTTCAGCATAATAATGCACCTAAAATACACACGTGAGCAAGAGCGTTCAGCAATCGCTATCGAATCAACAGCCACGTGCAATTTAGCTAGCAGGTGAAGAATACAAAACGAAAATCACCAGTTAATACAATTACGAATACAATAACAGGCTTAAATGAACTGACAGTATAAGTAATACGACATATATGGACGCACACACGCAATCTCAATTGCGGTGTGAAGCGTGTGTCCGTGCTATTCTCCGACATGCACTCTAGCAATCACTGCTGAGAGACGGCCTTTTGTACAGCCCTATTTCTGATACCGTGGCGGCAAGAATCTTGCCGTGGCAGGCCGCCACGCCAAAATCAACATAGAGGAAACACTAAGACAGGATGACAGGCAGACAGACAGGACGTCAGGCAGACAGACAGGACGTCAGGCAGACAGACAGGACGTCAGGCAGACAGACAGGACGTCAGGCAGACAGACAGGACGTCAGGCAGACGGACAGGACGTCAGGCAGACGGACAGGAAGTCGTCATCTCTCCTACCTTCCCTGTCCTCCGTGGGGCTGGAGTGACGACTAAGAGACTTGAACTGCAGCTCAGCAGCCACCGAGGACAGACGGTCGCTCTCATGGAGATTACAGCCCCTGGAGAGACAAGAGAGACCAGGGGAGAGAGAGAGACCAGGGGAGAGACAGAGACCAGGGGAGAGACAGAGACCAGGGGAGAGACAGAGACCAGGGGAGAGAGCCCAGGAAAGAGAGAGAGCCCAGGAGAGAGAGAGAGACCAGTGGAGAGACCAGGGGAGAGACCAGGGGAGAGAGAGTTCAAGGGAGAGACCAGTGGAAAGAGACCAGGAAAGAGAGAGAGACCGGAGTAGAGACCAGGGAAGAGAGACCAGAGTAGAGACCAGTGGAAAGACCAAGGGAGTGACCAAGGGAAAGAGACCAGGAAAGAGAGAGAAACCAGGGGAAAGAGACCAGGAAAAAGAGAGAGACCAAGGGAGACAGAGAGACCAGAGTAGAGAGACCAGGGAAGAAAGAGAGAGACCATGGAAGAGCAGAGGAAAAAGAGTGAGCAGATAATGAAGTTAGTAGACGGATCAGGAGAAACGAGGAGAAAAGGAGAAAGACCAGAACAGGAGAGAGAGCAGAGAAGAGAATGAGAGAGAGCAGAGGATGAATAGGAAGCAGGCAGGAAACATCAGTATCAATAGCAAGACTCTCTATACACTGTCATGCAGCAGCACAGCTGTTGGACTGCTGGTCTATTCTCTGTCCTAACTAACACACCATGACACACACACACGATGACACACAACAGTGTAGCAGGCAGTGTGGCATGCTTGCACAGGACAGGACACAGTATAGAGCAGGACACGTCTAGGAGGAACAGCCAGACAGGGCAGCATCAAGAGTTAGCAGGACATACACTCTCTCTCTCCCCCATCTCCCTCTCGCCCATTCTCTCTCGCCCATTCTCTCTCGCCCATTCTCTCTCTTGCTCTCTCTCTCTTAGAGGTAGTTTGTGTCTTTAACTCCTTGTGATGTATCAAACTACTGCTGTACAGTCAAGAGTATACTGCAGTCTTTACCATGGGAGAGGGTGGGCGTGGCTCAGCGGTTAGAACATCTGACTACAGATCTAGAGACAGTTCAAACCCCGCTCTGTTGGTCGCTTTGGATCATAGTGGCACCAAAATGAATATCGTATTAATGTTTCATATGAAGGTTTCTATATTGAGTGAGGACAGTCAGACTTGCAGGGGCCAGGCCATGCCTGCTCTATGGGCTCGGGTTCTGACAGTGAGGACAGTCAGACTTGCAGGGGCCAGGCCATGCCTGCTCTATGGGCTCGGGTTCTGACAGTGAGGACAGTCAGACTTGCAGGGGCCAGGCCATGCCTGCTCTATGGGCTCGGGTTCTGACAGGACCACTTGATCCTTGGGAGCTGGCAGAGGCACAATAACATCTGGGACTTGAGCTTATAGTCAAGCTGAAGCACCTCTTAATCAATAAGAATTTAGTTTGGGGAGAGAGGGAGAGCCCAGGGATGTGGGGGGAGAAGGGCATGGGAGGGATGTGGGGGAGAAGGGCATGGGAGGGATGTGGGGGGAGAAGGGCATGGGAGGGATGTGGGGGAGAAGGGCATGGGAGGGATGTGGGGGAGAAGGATGTGGGGGAGAAGGGCATGGGAGGGATGTGGGGGAGAAGGGCATGGGAGGGATGGGGGGGAGAAGGGCATGGGAGGGATGTGGGGGAGAAGGGCATGGGAGGGATGTGGGGGGAGAAGGGCATGGGAGGGATGTGGGGGAGAAGGGCATGGGAGGGATGTGGGGGGAGAAGGGCATGGGAGGGATGGGGGGGGAGAAGGGCATGGGAGGGATGTGGGGGAGAAGGGCATGGGAGGGATGGGGGGGGAGAAGGGCATGGGAGGGATGGGGGGGGAGAAGGGCATGGGAGGGATGGGGGGGGAGAAGGGCATGGGAGGGATGTGGGGGGAGAAGGGCATGGGAGGGATGTGGGGGGAGAAGGGCATGGGAGGGATGTGGGGGGAGAAGGGCATGGGAGGGATGGGGGGGAGAAGGGCATGGGAGGGATGGGGGGGAGAAGGGCATGGGAGGGATGTGGGGGAGAAGGGCATGGGAGGGATGTGGGGGAGAAGGGCATGGGAGGGATGTGGGGGGGAGAAGGGCATGGGAGGGATGTGGGGGGAGAAGGGCATGGGAGGGATGGGGGGGGAGAAGGGCATGGGAGGGATGTGGGGGAGAAGGGCATGGGAGGGATGTGGGGGAGAAGGATGTGGGGGAGAAGGGCATGGGAGGGATGTGGGGGGAGAAGGGCATGGGAGGGATGTGGGGGAGAAGGGCATGGGAGGGATGTGGGGGAGAAGGATGTGGGGGAGAAGGGCATGGGAGGGATGTGGGGGAGAAGGGCATGGGAGGGATGGGGGGGAGAAGGGCATGGGAGGGATGTGGGGGAGAAGGGCATGGGAGGGATGTGGGGGAGAAGGGCATGGGAGGGATGTGGGGGGAGAAGGGCATGGGAGGGATGTGGGGGAGAAGGGCATGGGAGGGATGTGGGGGGAGAAGGGCATGGGAGGGATGGGGGGGGAGAAGGGCATGGGAGGGATGTGGGGGAGAAGGGCATGGGAGGGATGGGGGGGGAGAAGGGCATGGGAGGGATGGGGGGGGAGAAGGGCATGGGAGGGATGTGGGGGGAGAAGGGCATGGGAGGGATGTGGGGGGAGAAGGGCATGGGAGGGATGTGGGGGGAGAAGGGCATGGGAGGGATGGGGGGGAGAAGGGCATGGGAGGGATGGGGGGGAGAAGGGCATGGGAGGGATGTGGGGGAGAAGGGCATGGGAGGGATGTGGGGGAGAAGGGCATGGGAGGGATGTGGGGGAGAAGGGCATGGGAGGGATGTGGGGGGGAGAAGGGCATGGGAGGGATGTGGGGGGAGAAGGGCATGGGAGGGATGGGGGGGGAGAAGGGCATGGGAGGGATGTGGGGGGAGAAGGGCATGGGAGGGATGTGGGGGAGAAGGGCATGGGAGGGATGGGGGGGGGAGAAGGGCATGGGAGGGATGTGGGGGGAGAAGGGCATGGGAGGGATGGGGGGGAGAAGGGCATGGGAGGGATGGGGGGGGGAGAAGGGCATGGGAGGGATGTGGGGGGAGAAGGGCATGGGAGGGATGTGGGGGGAGAAGGGCATGGGAGGGATGGGGGGGGGAGAAGGGCATGGGAGGGATGGGGGGGGGAGAAGGGCATGGGAGGGATGTGGGGGAGAAGGGCATGGGAGGGATGTGGGGGGAGAAGGGCATGGGAGGGATGTGGGGGGAGAAGGGCATGGGAGGGATGTGGGGGAGAAGGGCATGGGAGGGATGGGGGGGGGAGAAGGGCATGGGAGGGATGTGGGGGAGAAGGGCATGGGAGGGATGTGGGGGAGAAGGGCATGGGAGGGATGTGGGGGAGAAGGGCATGGGAGGGATGTGGGGGAGAAGGGCATGGGAGGGATGTGGGGGAGAAGGGCATGGGAGGGATGTGGGGGGGAGAAGGGCATGGGAGGGATGGGGGGGGGGAGAAGGGCATGGGAGGGATGGGGGGGGGGAGAAGGGCATGGGAGGGATGTGGGGGGGAGAAGGGCATGGGAGGGATGTGGGGGGGAGAAGGGCATGGGAGGGATGTGGGGGAGAAGGGCATGGGAGGGATGTGGGGGGAGAAGGGCATGGGAGGGATGGGGGGGGAGAAGGGCATGGGAGGGATGTGGGGGAGAAGGGCATGGGAGGGATGTGGGTGGAGAAGGGCATGGGAGGGATGTGGGGGAGAAGGGCATGGGAGGGATGTGGGGGGAGAAGGGCATGGGAGGGATGTGGGGGGAGAAGGGCATGGGAGGGATGTGGGGGGAGAAGGGCATGGGAGGGATGTGGGGGAGAAGGGCATGGGAGGGATGTGGGGGAGAAGGGCATGGGAGGGATGTGGGGGAGAAGGGCATGGGAGGGATGTGGGGGGAGAAGGGCATGGGAGGGATGTGGGGGGAGAAGGGCATGGGAGGGATGTGGGGGAGAAGGGCATGGGAGGGATGTGGGGGGAGAAGGGCATGGGAGGGATGTGGGGGGAGAAGGGCATGGGAGGGATGGGGGGGGAGAAGGGCATGGGAGGGATGTGGGGGAGAAGGGCATGGGAGGGATGGGGGGGAGAAGGGCATGGGAGGGATGTGGGGGAGAAGGGCATGGGAGGGATGTGGGGGGAGAAGGGCATGGGAGGGATGGGGGGGGGAGAAGGGCATGGGAGGGATGGGGGGGGAGAAGGGCATGGGAGGGATGTGGGGGAGAAGGGCATGGGAGGGATGGGGGGGAGAAGGGCATGGGAGGGATGTGGGGGAGAAGGGCATGGGAGGGATGTGGGGGGAGAAGGGCATGGGAGGGATGTGGGGGAGAAGGGCATGGGAGGGATGTGTGGGAGAAGGGCATGGGAGGGATGGGGGGGGGAGAAGGGCATGGGAGGGATGGGGGGGAGAAGGGCATGGGAGGGATGTGGGGGGAGAAGGGCATGGGAGGGATGTGGGGGGAGAAGGGCATGGGAGGGATGTGGGGGGAGAAGGGCATGGGAGGGATGTGGGGGGAGAAGGGCATGGGAGGGATGTGGGGGGAGAAGGGCATGGGAGGGATGTGGGGGGAGAAGGGCATGGGAGGGATGTGGGGGGAGAAGGGCATGGGAGGGATGTGGGGGAGAAGGGCATGGGAGGGATGGGGGGGGGAGAAGGGCATGGGAGGGATGTGGGGGAGAAGGGCATGGGAGGGATGTGGGGGAGAAGGGCATGGGAGGGATGTGGGGGAGAAGGGCATGGGAGGGATGTGGGGGAGAAGGGCATGGGAGGGATGTGGGGGGGAGAAGGGCATGGGAGGGATGGGGGGGGGGAGAAGGGCATGGGAGGGATGTGGGGGGAGAAGGGCATGGGAGGGATGTGGGGGGAGAAGGGCATGGGAGGGATGTGGGGGAGAAGGGCATGGGAGGGATGTGGGGGAGAAGGGCATGGGAGGGATGGGGGGGGAGAAGGGCATGGGAGGGATGTGGGGGAGAAGGGCATGGGAGGGATGTGGGTGGAGAAGGGCATGGGAGGGATGTGGGGGGAGAAGGGCATGGGAGGGATGTGGGGGAGAAGGGCATGGGAGGGATGTGGGGGAGAAGGGCATGGGAGGGATGTGGGGGAGAAGGGCATGGGAGGGATGTGGGGGGAGAAGGGCATGGGAGGGATGTGGGGGGAGAAGGGCATGGGAGGGATGTGGGGGAGAAGGGCATGGGAGGGATGTGGGGGGAGAAGGGCATGGGAGGGATGTGGGGGGAGAAGGGCATGGGAGGGATGGGGGGGGAGAAGGGCATGGGAGGGATGTGGGGGAGAAGGGCATGGGAGGGATGGGGGGGAGAAGGGCATGGGAGGGATGTGGGGGAGAAGGGCATGGGAGGGATGTGGGGGGAGAAGGGCATGGGAGGGATGGGGGGGGGAGAAGGGCATGGGAGGGATGGGGGGGGAGAAGGGCATGGGAGGGATGTGGGGGAGAAGGGCATGGGAGGGATGTGGGGGAGAAGGGCATGGGAGGGATGTGGGGGGAGAAGGGCATGGGAGGGATGTGGGGGGAGAAGGGCATGGGAGGGATGTGTGGGAGAAGGGCATGGGAGGGATGGGGGGGGGAGAAGGGCATGGGAGGGATGTGGGGGAGAAGGGCATGGGAGGGATGTGGGGGAGAAGGGCATGGGAGGGATGTGGGGGAGAAGGGCATGGGAGGGATGTGGGGGGAGAAGGGCATGGGAGGGATGTGGGGGAGAGAAGGGCATGGGAGGGATGTGGGGGAGAAGGGCATGGGAGGGATGTGGGGGGAGAAGGGCATGGGAGGGATGGGGGGGGAGAAGGGCATGGGAGGGATGTGGGGGGAGAAGGGCATGGGAGGGATGTGGGGGAGAAGGATGTGGGGGAGAAGGGCATGGGAGGGATGTGGGGGAGAAGGGCATGGGAGGGATGTGGGGGAGAAGGGCATGGGAGGGATGGGGGGGAGAAGGATGTGGGGGAGAAGGGCATGGGAGGGATGTGGGGGAGAAGGGCATGGGAGGGATGGGGGGGAGAAGGATGTGGGGGAGAAGGGCATGGGAGGGATGTGGGGGAGAAGGGCATGGGGGGGATGGGGGGGAGAAGGATGTGGGGGAGAAGGGCATGGGAGGGATGGGGGGGAGAAGGGCATGGGAGGGATGGGGGGGAGAAGGGCATGGGAGGGATGGGGGGGAGAAGGGCATGGGAGGGATGGGGGGGGAGAAGGATGTGGGGGAGAAGGGCATGGGAGGGATGTGGGGGAGAAGGGCATGGGAGGGATGTGGGGGGAGAAGGGCATGGGAGGGATGGGGGGGGAGAAGGATGTGGGGGAGAAGGGCATGGGAGGGATGTGGGGGAGAAGGGCATGGGAGGGATGTGGGGGAGAAGGGCATGGGAGGGATGGGGGGGAGAAGGGCATGGGAGGGATGTGGGGGGAGAAGGGCATGGGAGGGATGTGGGGGGAGAAGGGCATGGGAGGGATGTGGGGGGAGAAGGGCATGGGAGGGATGGGGGGGAGAAGGGCATGGGAGGGATGGGGGGGGAGAAGGGCATGGGAGGGATGGGGGGGGAGAAGGGCATGGGAGGGATGTGGGGGAGAAGGGCATGGGAGGGATGGGGGGGAGAAGGGCATGGGAGGGATGGGGGGGGAGAAGGGCATGGGAGGGATGGGGGGGGAGAAGGGCATGGGAGGGATGTGGGGGAGAAGGGCATGGGAGGGATGTGGGGGGGAGAAGGGCATGGGAGGGATGGGGGGGGAGAAGGGCATGGGAGGGATGTGGGGGGAGAAGGGCATGGGAGGGATGTGGGGGAGAAGGGCATGGGAGGGATGGGGGGGAGAAGGATGTGGGGGAGAAGGGCATGGGAGGGATGTGGGGGAGAAGGGCATGGGAGGGATGGGGGGGAGAAGGATGTGGGGGAGAAGGGCATGGGAGGGATGTGGGGGAGAAGGGCATCGGAGGGATGGGGGGGAGAAGGATGTGGGGGAGAAGGGCATGGGAGGGATGTGGGGGAGAAGGGCATGGGAGGGATGGGGGGGAGAAGGGCATGGGAGGGATGTGGGGGAGAAGGGCATGGGAGGGATGGGGGGGAGAAGGATGTGGGGGAGAAGGGCATGGGAGGGATGGGGGGGGAGAAGGGCATGGGAGGGATGTGGGGGGAGAAGGGCATGGGAGGGATGGGGGGGAGAAGGGCATGGGAGGGATGGGGGGGGAGAAGGGCATGGGAGGGATGGGGGGGGAGAAGGGCATGGGAGGGATGTGGGGGAGAAGGGCATGGGAGGGATGGGGGGGAGAAGGATGTGGGGGAGAAGGGCATGGGAGGGATGTGGGGGAGAAGGGCATGGGAGGGATGGGGGGGAGAAGGATGTGGGGGAGAAGGGCATGGGAGGGATGTGGGGGAGAAGGGCATGGGAGGGATGGGGGGGAGAAGGATGTGGGGGAGAAGGGCATGGGAGGGATGTGGGGGAGAAGGGCATGGGAGGGATGGGGGGGAGAAGGGCATGGGAGGGATGGGGGGGAGAAGGGCATGGGAGGGATGTGGGGGAGAAGGGCATGGGAGGGATGGGGGGGAGAAGGATGTGGGGGAGAAGGGCATGGGAGGGATGGGGGGGAGAAGGGCATGGGAGGGATGGGGGGGAGAAGGGCATGGGAGGGATGTGGGGGAGAAGGGCATGGGAGGGATGGGGGGGGAGAAGGATGTGGGGGAGAAGGGCATGGGAGGGATGTGGGGGAGAAGGGCATGGGAGGGATGTGGGGGAGAAGGGCATGGGAGGGATGGGGGGGAGAAGGGCATGGGAGGGATGTGGGGGAGAAGGGCATGGGAGGGATGTGGGGGAGAAGGGCATGGGAGGAAGGCAGTTGTGGGGGAAGTAAGGGGGGGCGGAAGAGGAGGGATGTGGGGGGAGGAGTGGTATGGGAGAAAAAGTGGAGTGGGGGGGCAATTAAATGGTACTTCTGCTTGTGTTCCTTGCTGACAGTGTGTGGTACCAAGTCCTGTTTGGGTAGGGGGGGCTACCTGAGGTCACTGGTGGGGGTGGTGCCACCAGGTGGTTTGGGGTGGCTGGGGTCCCCAGCAGGGCCTGGGGGGGCGGGGGCTGGCCTGGGGCCGGGGGGCCACAGCTGGGTCCGCAGGTCACATGGTAAACTCCTGGAACTGAGATAAGACACACTGAGGAGCTGGCTGGTGCTCTGGACTGGGGAGGAGCAGGGCGTGCGTGCGTGAGGGGCATGCGTGCGTGAGGGGCGTGCGTGCGTGAGGGGCGTGCGTGCGTGAGGGGCGTGCGTGCGTGAGGGGCGTGCGTGCTTGAAGGGCGTGCGTGCTTGAAGGGCGTGCGTGCGGGGCGTGTGATTGATAACGTGGTTGGGAGAGCATCTGTACTTAAGCACACTTCTCACACACACAACTTCCAAACCAAGCAATCTATTAAGTTCTAACTGAAATTGTAGGTGAAACAGACCCAGACAGTAATAGCAGCATAAGCGTTGATAGAATCCCAAACATTATGACAGCCCCTACAGGCTAACACCTACACACAGCAGTACTGTAGCTAGCGAGCTAACACCTACACACAGCAGTACTGTAGCTAGCAGGCTAACACCTACACACAGCAGTACTGTAGCTAGCAGGCTAACACCTACACACAGCAGTACTGTAGCTAGCAGGCTAACACCTACACGCAGCAGTACTGTAGCTAGCAGGCTAACACCTCAAGCAGCAGTACTGTAGCTAGCAGGCTAACACCTACACGCAGCAGTACTGTAGCTAGCAGGCAGCAGTACTGTAGCTAGCAGGCTAACACCTACACGCAGCAGTACTGTAGCTAGCAGGCAGCAGTACTGTAGCTAGCAGGCTAACACCTACACACAGCAGTACTGTAGCTAGCAGGCTAACACCTACACGCAGCAGTACTGTAGCTAGCAGGCTAACACCTACACGCAGCAGTACTGTAGCTAGCAGGCTAACACCTACACGCAGCAGTACTGTAGCTAGCAGGCTAACACCTACACACAGCAGTACTGTAGCTAGCAGGCTAACACCTACACACAGCAGTACTGTAGCTATCAGGAACATTGTTACTGACAGACCAATATTGAGAAATCAATAACATTCACTATTAATGGTTATTAAAGCCAGAGTGTTTCGTGTGTGTGTGTAACCCCAGTCTAACCTGAATCCCTCGGCATTGGCAATAAACAGGTTGGGATTGGGTGGGTCACTATGGCAACGAGGTACCTTGACGGGTCGAGGGCTATTCCTAGAGGCTGAGAGGAGAAGAGGAAAATGAGAGGGATGGAGATGTGGTGGGCGAGAGGAGGAGAGTGAATGAGAGTGGGAAGGAGAGGACAGGAGGAGGTGGTGAGAAAGGAAGGGAAGAGAGAGGTGTGGAGAAAGGAGGGAAAAGAGAGAGGGAAGGAGAGGGGAGAAGGAGACACAAACGGCAAGGTCAGGACAATTTGATATAAGAGGTCCTTGTTGTAAGGACAGACCATTCTGGGTGAATGGCTGACCTGAATAAACATCCAGGCAGCCTGATTGGCCCAATGACTGCAGGGCCCTTAGAGGTAAGAATAGACTGACTGGTTTGTAGACAACAGGGACATCCAGGTGGGGGGGGGGCAGGCTCCACATACACTGGCTCAGCTTTTCCTCATATCTACACATACACTGGCTTTAGCTCAGACATATCTCTGTGTGTGACTGTTTTTAACTCACCTATATACATGCCAGTGACTGGGCTGTGGGGCTTGCCAATCACATGACCAATGCACTCATTCATCAACGCCTGAAGGTTCTGCACAGGAAGGAAGAGAAAGGTTACGATGACAACATCAACCACAGGTGAAGTAAAACACCCTGCTGCTGAATAAGCTACTGATGAAGACTAAGATTGATTGACAGGCCAATCGACCAATCGATGGTGGCGTCTTTACCAGGAAGTCGTCCTCAGGCAGGGCTGAGATGAAGGCGGGCTCGATGGCCTGGAGGAAGTCGAAGCCTTGAGTGGCCCACCTGGAGAGGGACACACACCAACCACGCCGTGAGAGGATGGACAGACAGACGGAGAGCGAGAGCAGGGAGGGAGAGCAAGCAGGAGGGAGGGAGGGAGGGAGAACAGCAAGGCAGAGAGGAGTCTGACCTGGGTCTGGTCCCACGTCCGCTCTCACACTTTGTCAGGACGTAGTTCATCCACTTCCTGGCGAAGGAGATGTAGCGCTCTCCGATCCTCTGGCGGAACTCTCCAGACATCAGGCGGACGACCTCCTTGTGGTACTGAGGACAGACAGGAGACGTTCATACAAACACAACAGCCCTGCCTACACACACACACTGTCTCCTCAAGCACAGACAGCCATCACACCTGTTACAGCACTGTGACTATCTTGGTCTAGTGTAACACATTCTTGCATCGGTTGTGGTGGTCATTCAAATGTTCTCTTTCATCCGTCTGCCCCCTTCCGTCTGTCTCTCCTCCCATGCCTCTCCACCTCACCCTCTCCTCCCATACCTCTCCACCTCCCCCTCTCCACCTCCCCCTCTCCACCTCCCCCTCTCCTCCTGTGCCTCCCCCTCTCCTCCCATACCTCTCCACCTCCCCCTCTCCTCATACCCCTCTCCTCCCATGCCTCTCCTCCTACCCCTCTCCCCCTCCCCCTCCCCCTCTCCTCCCATACCTCTCCACCTCCCCCTCTCCACCTACCCCTCTCCTCCCATGCCTCTCCTCCTACCCCTCTCCCCCTCCAACCCTTATACCCCTCCTGACCTCGAAAGCGAAGTTGTAGCCCTGGATCATGGCCTCCCGGTAGTACTGCTGCAGGGTGGAGCACTCCGACTCGTCCACCTCCGCCTGGAACTCCGACGTGAACATGAACTCCACCTGGTCGATGGCCAAGCTGATCCTTATACACAACTGGAGAGCCTCGTTCTGGAGGGGGAGAGAGGCAAGGGGAGGAATAGAGAAGTGACGTTTGTGCTACTTTCCTTGACTTTCTCACTGGGGGAGAGAGAGATAGAGACATCCTTTCACAAAGCCTGCATCTGCCACAAACTAGACTGACAGGGAGGAGCACTGAGACAGCCTCTCTTGTCTAAGGACGTCTTCACAGGGAACACACTGATGGAGTGTGAGTGTGTGGGTCTCATTCGTCTCCCTGTGACTGAGGGGAACTCGCAAGGTTTACTGGAAACCCTATGGTTCTGAAAGTAGAACACTGAGCTGACTGAGGCTGTGAAAACAGTGGTTGCTTTGTTTGATGTGTGTGTGTGTTATATACATGTGTGTGTGTGCGTACATGTGGGCATGTTTATATATGCGTGTGTTTATATACATACGTGTGTGCGTGCGCATGCGTGCAGCCTACCTTGAGCTGCTCCAGGGCGCAGGCTATGAGAGGCTGGCTGGAGGTCTGCTCTCGGCTGAGGGACAGCACGTCCTCCATGGCCAGCTGGAAGGCCTTCCTCTGGGCCACCAGGTGGGCCGACTGCATCACGATCAGGAGCAGGTTATCCACCTGGGACGCACCACAACCACTCAGTCAGACAGTCAATCAGTCAGACATATCCAGTCCGTCGATTAGTCATATGGTCAGCTGATTAGTCAGTCAGTCTGACAATTAGCCAAGTCAATCAACCAGCCAATCAACTAATCAGTCAGTCAGCCAGACAATCAATTAACCAATTCATAAATCAGTCAATTAGTCAGTCAGTCAGCAGGCACCCACAACCACTATGAACTACAACTCCCAGACCTACCTTCATGGCCCTGAGTGTGTCTACCGTCTCCACCTGGGGCACCAGTTTGATGGTCTGGCCCCCCCACTGCGCCCAGCCTGCCTCCCCAGGCGAGCCCCAGGCTCCGGGCTTGCTCATCAGCAGGTAGGCCTCGTCCTGGCTCTGCTCCTCCGGCTCCTTGCTGCAGTCCTTCCCTGCGGCGGCATGGAGCAGCTGCAGGATCAGCGGGCGCTGCTCCATCAGTACGCTGGGGACAAACACCTCCAGCTCCTCCAGCCCCGGGATCTGGACCTGGGGGGAGGGGGGGGGGGGGAGGGGGGGGAGAGGCAGAAGAGGGAGAGAAAAGTGCGGGAGACAGAAAGAGATGGGAGGGGACGGAAGAAGAGGAGAGAGATACAGGGGGAGAGAAACAGTGGGAGAGATTCAAACAACCAGGATTAGAAACCCAGCAGTGAGATAACAGGATGAATGACACCGAGATAAAGCCTTGAGGTCAGAAGCACTCTGAATAGAATGTCTCCACTGATATATATGAGAGAGAGAGAGAGATAGAAAGATTGAGAGAGAGTGTGAGAGAGCGAGAGCGAGAACGAGGGAGAGACGGAGGGAGAAAGAAAGCACTGACATCAGCTCTGACATAATTGACATCATCCCTGAAAAGCACCTTGACATAGTTTCTTTCCATGAGAGCATCCAGGAGACTGGACACCCCACTGGTGATGCTGAAGTCTGCTGCTATCTCCAGATCCTGAGGGGGAGGAGGGGGAGGGAGGGGGGACACAAACAGAGGTCAGTACAGACAACATTCACAGCCTTATCTGTAATAACAGAAGGACACCGCAGCCTCAAACACACACACATGTACACAAGCACACAGGACAGATCTCACACACACACACACGTACACAAGCACACAGGACAGATCTCACACACACACACACACACGGGACAGATCTCTCACACACACAGAGGACTGATCACACACACACACCTTGCGGAGCATCTTGGCAAAGCCCAGAGCTTTGGATGCTCTCTCCCTGGCCTCATGGAACAGCTCTTTCAAAGACCTGCTGGTCTCGATGACCGACCGCCTGGACAGGGACGAGACCAGTTACACACACACACACACACACACACACCAGGGCTGCTTCATCTCTTCACTTTCATCACAGGAAGTAGCGCAGAACACTGGAAGTACATCTGTACACTTGGTTGTAAGAGGATAATCAAATTATTACAGAACGGCCTAGAGTACCACTACTAGACTAGAACCTCCATCTTTCCCTTCATCCATCCACCCCTCTCCCCCTGATCTCCACCCCCTCCCTACCTGATCTCGTCCGACACGTTGCTCGTCTCGTCCTCTCCGCTGCCCCAGAACTCGTCTCCACTCTTCTGCAGCCCCGCGTCCAGGAACTCCCCTGTAGACTTCAGCAGCATGCCGGCAATGTCGCTGGACAGGTTTATTTTAGGTTTATTATTATCAAATGCCTTTAGTCTGATGAACGATAACAATTAGTCATATAATGGGTAGGGCAGCAGGGTAGTAGGGCAGCAGGGTAGTAGGGCAGCAGGGTAGTAGGGCAGCAGGGTAGTAGGGCAGCAGGGTAGTAGGGCAGCAGGGTAGTAGGGCAGCAGGGTAGTAGGGCAGCAGGGTAGTAGGGCAGCAGGGTAACAAGGTGGCAGGGTAACAGGGTACTACAGAGCTACTGACCAGAAGAGCTTGCCGGACTGGGCCTCTCCTCCTCTGATGTAGGGGGTGATGACCTTGGTGAAGTTCCACTCCTCCTCCAGCAGGTTCTTCAGGCTGTGGGACGCCTGGGGCAGCTGCTGCAGCATCTGGATCCAGCTGTGCATGTAGTCAAAGTACACCTGTGCATGCACACACACAAACACACACAGACACAATCACGCACACCAAAGCCCAGATGAGATACTGATATATGTTCCTGTAGCACAGATGCTTGAAAACAAATCAAAACATCCTCCGATTTTTTGACTTGGCCAATCCAGTTCCTGGTTTATAAAATCCAGTTTGTAGAAGTGCCCAGTCTGGGGCTGAAGTACTTGAAGTACACTAGTACTTCTTTGTACTTTCTCACCAGGCCTGTTAGGAAAGTGTTAATGAGAGAAGAAACAGGCTCACGAGCGAGAGAGCAGCAGCGCTTCTCTCTAACGTTTACTCAGCCAAGCCTGATAAAGCTGTTTGCTGTCAGCTTGCAAGACTGGCCAGGGTTCTGGTCAGGAGGAAGTCAGTGTTGGGGTCAGTGTTGGGGTCTCACCACCAGCATTTTGTGCAGATCTTCTTCAAACTCATCGATGTTGGCGTTGGTCTGCAGGCCCTGGGCGTTGGTGACCACGCCCCTCAGCATGAACTGGTAGTACTGCTTCATCAGCAGCCCCCCCTTCAGCACCTCCTTACACTCGCGCACCAGCTACACACACACACACACACACACACACAAGGCAGAGTAGGCAATGTTGTTGAGAAGCACTTTTTCTCATATTTGCCCGAAAGTAACTTTACGTCTTGATAGCAACCAATATATAACTAAAGGTTTGACGGTAATATGAAATTATTCTGACATTTGTGGGCGTCGCAATACTGTAATAAACACGACCAATCATTAAGGTATACCCTGAATATTGATTGAACGGGTTACCTGTCTGTCTACCTACCTGCGCGCACTCTGCCCCTCCATTCAACGAAGGAAGGAGGTGGGATATATGGGTTTGAATCGTGTCAAAAAGAAGCTAAAATAGCTAGCTTCACGCAACTTGCCTACCCTGCCTTTAACACACACAAGGATAAACAAGTGCCTGAAGTGAACTGAAGTATAACCATAATTCAGGGCCTGTGTGTGTGTATGTTTACTGCAGACCTGCTTGATGCTGAGCAGAGAGGGTTCCCCGGCGGGCCTCTGTTCCAGACGCAGTTTGAGACACTCGTGGATGACGTTCAGCAGAACTCTGCAGAGAACCAGGAAGGCGGGACGGAACGAGGGCAGGTCCATGTCCAGCAGCTCCCCCCACGACACCTGCACACCACACACACGGTCAGTCAACACGCTTCCACCACACACACACGGTCAGTCAACACGCTTCCACCACACACACACGGTCAGTCAACACGCTTCCACCACACACACGGTCAGTCAACACGCTTCCACCACACACGGTCAGTCAACACGCTTCCACCACACACACACGGTCAGTCAACACGCTTCCACCACACACACACGGTCAGTCAACACGCTTCCACCACACACACGGTCAGTCAACACGCTTCCACCACACACACACACGGTCACTCAACGCGCTTCCACCACACACACGGTCACTCAACACGCTTCTATCACACACACGGTCAGTCAACACGCTTCCACCACACACACACACGGTCAGTCAACACGCCTCCATCACCCCACACGCTTCCACGACAAGCGGCTAAACGGGAGACTTAAAAATGAACGTACAATCTCTTAGTCTGCAGACAAAAGCTTTACCACTGAGCTATATAGATGTATTCATTTAGCATGCACTTTTATACATGTAAAAACGTGTCATCTTGGAAGAGTCTAGCTCACCTGGTCAGCGTCCAGGTCGGGCCGGCCTGGATCCTCACAGGACAGGTGCCTGGATAGCTCCGGCAGGTAGTCACTGTACAACATGGGGTCTGGGAAGTCTGCAAACTGGATGAGGAGAAGGGGAGGAGGGCGAGATTGACTTTATTTACTTTAACAAATTTCCACTCTGTAACCTCAGATTTAAAGAGTTTAATGACCTCTTAAAATCAGAAATGCTGCTAGACGGAGACAGGACATCATATCTTGCTGCCCAATATCTATCAACATGCCCCAACCTGAGGGAAAGTGAATGACCTAGAGACACTGAGCTAGTGTGTGTGTGTGTCTGTGCACTCATGTGTGTTTAATTAATACTTTGGCAATATTGTTGTTGTGACGTTCATGCCAATAAAACACATTTGAACTGAATTAAGGAAAAAGAGGAGAGAAGAAGGCAGACGGATAGAAAGAAGGGAGGAGAGGAGCAAGAAAATGGAGGTTTCAGTGTGTGTGTGTTTGCTTTGTGTGTGAGTAGATATGTTGTACTACTAGGATGAGTAGATGTCTAAAAGTTTGTGTGAGAGAGTTGTCAGCATATGTCCATGACCTGCAGACAGATAGCTGTGACGACGAGCTGTCTGAACTAGGTCATTATCACCCCGCCCCTGCTGATGGCTGGAGGAAACCCTGTTTCAACCACAAAGCGTGTCTGAATGACTCAACTGTTGTTACTCAGTTGAGTCATTATTACTAACAAAAAAACAAGCATGATTGTTTTTATTTGCTAAACACTATGCAGTGAGCAGAATGCACATTTTGCACTTTGAAGCCTAATCAAACATTGTTAAAAGCATTATTAGTCACAATTGCATAACTAAAAAGTCCAATCCATAACCTCAAATCCCCTCCCATCCCCTCCCCCTACCTCCAGGGCAGGAGTGTGGCTGAGCAGGGCGGCTCTGGCCCGCTGCAGGGATCGGTCCATCAGCTTGTGCAGCCTGAGGATCAGCTTGCGCAGGCCCATCTGCTTCAGGGCCTTGTCCACAAACGGCCGGTAGATGGCAGTGGAGCAGTACTGTCCCCCAGCCCCCGCCTCTCCAGCCCCCGCCTCCGCCGAGCCTCTCGCCGTCCCTTCCCCCGCCTCCCCAGCCCTCGCCTCCCCAGCCCCCGCCTCCACCGAGCCTCCCGCCCCCGCCTCCCCCCCCGCAGGCAGGAACTCCTCCTCGGACAGCAGGCTGGTGAACTTGGGCGTGAGGCAGGGCGACAGCTCCCCCCCCTCCTCCCCCGCGTCTCGCTCCTCGCCCTCGCTGTCGGCCGTGAAGGTGGCGGTCGAGTCGTTCTCCTCGTCCTCGTCCTCCTCTTGATCCTCCTCGTTGCCGCTGGAACAGCGGGGAGAGGGGATCTCGAAGACGGGCCAGACAATCCGGGACAAGTTTCTGAGGCCCAGCACGGTTGCCATGACACGCAGCTTCTGGTTGAGGTCCTGGGTGATGTTGAGCCATAGACAGAGAGCCTGCACCCTGCCCTGGAAACACACAGACACACAAGAGGATAGGAAGGATGTGTGTGTGTGAGGGTGTGTGTGTGTGTGGCTGCTGGTGCACTTCACAAAGCTGTGGTCAGGGGGCAGTGTTTTCCATTCATCGCTAGGTTGTGGCGCCCCCGCCATAGATTCATAAAGTTACAAAACACAACTTTTTACCAACGTTAGCTCTAACGAAGTTAACTGTCAGTCTCCCGGCTTACGACTATCTAGCTAGTGTTACTTCATAGCTAGCTAGCGTTAGCTCATAGCTAGCTAGCGTTACCTCATAGCTAGCGTTACCTCATAGCTAGCTAGCGTTACCTCATAGCTAGCTAGCGTTAGCCCATAGCTAGCTAGCATTAGCTCATTCTGAATGTTAACTTTGTTACGAGCTCTGACGCGTAACTATTTTTAGCATCTGAGGAGCAAGTTGCCTCATTATATAACCTTAGGCTGTAACATATAATCAAGTTGAGGGGGGGGGGGGGGGGCAGAAGGGGAGACAGCAGAGAAAGGCCCGGTAGGTCAGAGTAGTTTCAGAAGTTGGTGCATGTGGAAAATAATTACTTTGTTTATAGGCCAACTAGGTGCACGCAAACACTGTACATCAGGGTGGAATCCTGATGGCAGTATGACAGAGGTTTTGGAGATGTGTGCCAAACCTTGAACTCCACATGATAAACTGCATAATCTTAACTCAAAGAAGAGTACTAGTGTGCTCCAAACGCGCCTTTTATTTTAATTTGTTCGGCTGATTTACCTTCATTTCCAGCTCCAATCAGAGCCTCGCAACAGGACACTGGTTCACCATGACTTATTGATGAGACTTTTTCTATGTCATCTCCATTCATGCACAACCAATATATTTGATAAAAAATGTTTTACTCAAACACAAGGTTCCTCTCAATGTCGCTCTGACAAAGCAGCAGACTGATGGATTTAACGTTATAAATGTTCTCACTGGGAGCATGCCGCCGGACCCCCCCCAGTCTCACTACATGCTGTGTGAAGCACTGGAGGAGGTTAGGGTGTGTGTGTGCGTGCATGCGGCCCACCTGGAAGTCTCTGGCGGCGTACTTGTCGTAGTCCTTCTGCAGGGCCTGCAGGGAGGGGAACAGGGCCTCCACAGACTCCAGAAGCTCCATGACCCTCTTCACCTGCTGGAAGGCCAGCCGCTGCCTCTGCAGGTGCTCCCGGCAGCCCTGCCCCGGGCCCAGCGGGGCCGCCACATCAAGCGATGGGGACGGGCTGGCGCTGAAGCCCCACGGGTCCACCCCCACACGGCTGCCCTCCGAGGGGCCCGCGGCTGGAGAGCTGCCCGGCCAGGGTTCACTATCTGGGGAGGGGATGTCCTGACCGCCTCTCTCCACTAGTCCTGGTTCTTCTGCCCCGGCCTCCAGCTGTGTGCTACAGGGGCTGAGGCTGTGGTAGTCCACCTTGAAGTGCAGCACCTCCCTGATGATGTCGGGGATGGCCTGGCGGGCAGTGTAGAGGAAGAGATCCTGGTCGTGGACCGAGCGGTGGGCGTGCCAGGCCTGCAGCTCCAGCCACACCACCTCGTTGTTCTGGCCCATGAAGGCCGAGTTCTCCAGGCCGCGCTGCTCCTTCTCCTTCTTCTTGGACGACATGGAGGTGAGCTTGAGGAGCAGGCGCAGCGTCTCGAAGAACTTGAGGCGGTCGGCGGGGCAGTCGGAGCGCGAGGTCTGGCGGTGGGGCCGGGGGGCCAGGGCGTGGGGCATGCTGACAGGCAGCTGGCCCAGGCTCAGGTAGGGCTTCCTGGGGTCCATGCTGAGGGCTCCGAAGGGGCTGGGCCTGGACAGCGGGTCCAGCATGAAGGAGCCTTCGAAGGTCTTCTTGATGTCTCTGTCCGTGGAGCGCTTGGCGGAGCGCTGCTTCTTCCCCTGCTTGTAGCTGTGCTCCTCCGGGGGCTCCGACGGACGAGGGCTCTCCCTGTCCCGGGACCTCTGGGTTAAGGGGCTGGTGGGGTCTGGCTTGTCTGACCACACACACACACACACACACACACACACACAATTGAAAATGACCAAATACTTCACAATTTAGCGCACCTAGCACAATTAAAAACAAAGATAAGTGTTTTGTTTTGAGACTAAACAAATGCAGTTAGGGGCTGACTAACCTTCCTCTCCAAATCGTGACACATTTTGTATTTTGTTTGTTAATTCTACAACGCTACTGCAACAGCGCGGTTTCAAAAAAGCTCTGTTCGTGTCTTCCCTCCCCCTCCTACGCTCCCACCCCCCACCCCCCTTATCCTCCCCCTCCCTGCTCCTTTCCCTCCCTTCCCCCCCCCCCCCCCCCCCTCACCCTTGTTGGGGGAGCGTCCAGCCGAGCGGCCCTGGCTGTTCCTCTGGTGTTTCCCTGACATGCGCTTCATCTGCCGGGGGGTGCAGGGGGGGGAAGTGCTGTACA
Source organism: Osmerus eperlanus (assembly GCF_963692335.1). Taxonomy (NCBI): domain Eukaryota; kingdom Metazoa; phylum Chordata; class Actinopteri; order Osmeriformes; family Osmeridae; genus Osmerus; species Osmerus eperlanus. The sequence continues at coordinate 3,730,091 of NC_085023.1, read as the reverse complement.
GGCCCTCCTCCTCAGCGTCCCAGGACTCGTCCTCCTCTGGGGCACCCCGGGGCCTGGCATCACCAGGGGGGCTCGCCTGCCTGGGGGGATGGGGAGGAGGAGGTTAGCTACAGCAGTGCTTCTCAAACTGGGGGCCGCAATGCTCTGGAGGACTAGCTGTTAGTCAGCAAGAGCCTCTCGAACATAAGGATAAGGAAAGAAGAATTTCACCATAGAAAGACGATATCGTTATAATAGGTGTGGGGATGTTTTCCAGTTCCAGAAGGCTGGGCTAGTGAACCGTTCAGGCAGGCCAGGAGGGCCCTGAGAGGATTCCCTCATCTCCGAGGGTTCAGCTATACTGCTCGTCTGTGGGCTTCTGTAAAGCCCTCTGTCACCACGCTTAGAAAATGCAAACAACAGTTAAGTAACGCTGAAGTGGGAGCTCATAGCGAGTGCCGGCCGGCTGAGAGAAAGTTTGGGCTTTTAGACGAAAGGGAAGGGGTTTGCTGGATGTATAACACAAGACAAAACAAGATCATCATCGCAAACCAGAATGCAGCACAATAATATATTTTACAATAATAATATGTTTTAGTAATTGTTGGATGTCAATATTGTGAATTTCCCACCCAGCCTTCAATCTCCGGGAGTCTGTCTGCTAGACTCTCAGCTGCGTGTGATTTGATAATCAAGATAAAACGACTTTTGTGCTGCATTCTGTTTCACAATGATACTGATGTGTCAAGGAGTCATCGGCGTTAAATAATCGCAAATACGAACCAAAATAATTGTGTCAGTATTAATAATAATTGTGTCAGTTTTAACAATAATTGTGCCAGTATTCATAATAACTGTGTCTCCCTTCAAGAGGTAACAAACTCACAGGTCATACTCCAGGTCAGCAGCCATACGGAAGCACCAAAGAGCGGCGGGTCAGAGGTCACGCCCCAGGGCTCTCTAACCTACGACCCCGGGCAGTTAGAGCTCATTATGCTGGACGTCTGCTGACGACTTCGCAGTCTCTGCAGCTGCTGACAACAGTTCTGTACAGCGCACCAGCAGCCACACGTGCGCACACAAACGTGCACACACACACACACACGTACAAACACACACACACCCACAATATATACCACAATATACCCACATACATGCTAAAAATTATCTCAACCCATTTAGACCTGAACCCTCATTGGTGTGCGTGAACGAGAGCTAGCAGTCAGGCTGGAGGATGATGGATATGAAAATAGATCTGGCGAGAGGTGAGATAGCAGCGACAGCAGGTCACCCACACACATCCTGGCCTCTATTCAGAGAGAGAAAGAGTGACTGTGGGTGACCTGGCCTCTATTCAGAGAGAGAGAGTGACTGTAGCTGACCTGGCCTCTATTCAGAGAGAGAGTGACTGTAGCTGACCTGGCCTCTATTCAGAGAGAGAGAGTGACTGTAGCTGACCTGGCCTCTATTCAGAGAGAGAGAGTGACTGTAGCTGACCTGGCCTCTATTCAGAGAGAGAATCCGAGAGAAGGGGGGTAGAGAGTGTTGATTTTCAAGTCTTTACTGGGCAGTCAGAACTGGCAGGTAGCAGCTACACCACCCTGGACATTAAGAAAACTGAAATCACACTGGTGCAGGACTCAGGAGAGAGAGACAGAGAAAGATACAGAGAGAAAGATGGACAGAGGGAGAGAGGGTAGAGAAAGAGAGAGGGGGGGAGACAAAGAGAGAGCAGAAACCAAGCTGTTGAAACACTTCCTTCAGAGTAAAAGGCGACCATAACACAAAGCAGCAGAGACAGGCGTGGCCACGCCTCTCCAGGTTGCGCTCTTTGTTCCGATAAGCTGCTCGGAGGAGAGTTTAACAGGATTAGAGGAGGAGGGGCTGACATGTCCATGAAAACAAAGGAAGAAGAGGGGAGAGAGGAAAAGAGGATAGGGCGAGAGAATGGAGTGTATGTGTGTGTGTGTGTGGGAGGGCAAGGTGTGTGTGTGGGAGGTCAGGGTGGGGATGTGTGTGAGGGCGAGAGAAAGGAGTGTGTGTGTGTGGGGGTGGAGGGCAAGGTGTGTGTGTGGGAGGTCAGGGTGGGGATGTGTGTGAGGGCGAGAGAAAGGAGTGTGTGTGTGTGTGTGTGTGGGAGGGCAAGGTGTGTGTGTGGGAGGTCAGGGTGGGGATGTGTGTGAGGGCGAGAGAAAGGAGTGTGTGTGTGTGGGGGTGGAGGGCAGGGTGGAGGGGGTACTGAATATCTTGATCCCTCCATCAATCAAGTGAAAGACATTCCACGTGTGTCTGTGCTGGTGTACAAGTGTTCGAGGACGTGTACAAGTGTGAAATTGTGACCATTTTGGTCGCATATCCTCCCAAAATTATGTCGGTGCGACCTCAAAATATATTTGAGAGAATTTGTGCCACCAAGTAAAAATGTTAATTTCAAGCCCTGTGATTGTGAACAAGTGTGCCTGAGTGGATGAGTCTGTGTGTGAACCAGTGTGTGAGTGTGTGTAGGAGTGTGTGTGATTATCTGCCTTACTAGATCACTTTCACAAGGAGCCTTAATCCCCCCTCCCCCTCGTAGCATTTCACTGGAGACAATGAGCACGAGCATCTACTGCCCATCTGCCCCCCCCCACCCCTGATCCCCCCCCACCCCTAAACCCCCCCCCCCACCCCTGATCCCCCCCCACCCCTAAACCCCCCCCCCACCCCCGACCCCCCCACCCCGTCACTGACAGTCACTCATTTCCTAAAGCACACACGCACACTCCACCCACTTACACAAACAGACCACATAATGCCGCCTCCCCGCCGTGCACACACACCCTAAAACACACACACACCCTAAAACACACACACACCCTAGAACACACACACGTACTCTGCCTCTCTCCCCTGGGACCCACTTTGGAGCTACAGACACCTGCTGCTGTTGGGCTGGAGACCCAGAAGACCCCAGATGCTGCAGCTACAACATCACAATGTAGAGAGACGAGGGGGAGCGGGAGGAAGAGAGGAGAGGGAGAAGATGAGAGGAGGAGCAGGAGGATCAGAAGGAGGATCAGAAGGAAGAGGGAAGAAGGAGAGGTGGGGGAAGATGAGAGGAGGAGCAGGAGGAGAGAAGAGGGAGGATCAGAAGGAAGAGAGGAGAAGGAGGGGGAGAAGGAGAGGGAAAGAGGAGAAGTAGAGGAAGATGAGAAGAGGAGCTGGAGGAGAAGGAGGGAGGAGAGGGAGGATCAGAAGAAAGAGGGGAGAAGAGGAGGGAGAAGAGGGAGGGAGGAGCAGGAGGAAGAGAGGGATAAGGAGAGGAGGGGGAGGATGAGCAAGGAGAGAGAGAGAGCATCAGGAGGGAGAGGACAGGAAGGAGGAACGGAGAAGAAAGATGCAGCTATGCCACCATGTGTAGAGAGCAGGAGGAAGATCTGTACTCCACCACCACTAAGCATTAAGGAGGAGAGGAAGAGAGGAGGAGGAGGGCACATTCCTGCCGCCTCCCTAATGAAGTGACCAACTTTTACAGAGAACAGGGATCTTTTCAGCACGCTGGTGTCATCGCAAGAACAAGTCGCACAAGTCCGCTTTGTGTGGCGCCGGCGGACGCTGCACTGGCAGAGTGAAACCGCTCCTGATTGGGTCAGTCAGCCTCCATCTGAGAGGGTTGCTACTGTAGGTCTGTTTACGTCAGAGTCCAGACAGAAACACTGTTGACTGTCCTACAACTGACATCAGCCTTAACCAGTAGTAGCCATATCGTTTTGCATATTAGCCAACGTAGCTCGATGCAAACTATTCCTCTCCATTGTTTTGTAGATGCGGTTGTGCTTGAGCATGCAAGGGTGTGTGTGTGCGTGTGTAGTACACGGGGTGTGGCCCTGGGCACAGTGAGGTGACTCAATCACTCAGGAATGGGACCGGAACCAGTGACATCATCACACTGCCCACTGTTTGTTTGGTTGCTATGAGACGCTTCTACGAAGCTCTGCTGGGCCCAAGGACAGTACAGGACACAGACACACCTTCCCAACTGACTGCCAATAAGAACCTCATGCCTGTGTGAGCTAGGGGGTCAGATGGCTGAGCGGTCAGGGAATCGGGCTATTAATCAGAAAGTTGCCGGTTCGATTCCCGGCCGTGCAAAATGACGTTGTGTCCTTAGGCAAGGCACTTCACCCTACTTGCCTTGAATATCCCTGTACTTACTGTAAGTCGCTCAGGATAAGAGCGTCTGCTAAATTACTAAATGTAAATGTAAACCATGAGTAGGCCATGTTCACCTCCCCCCCCCTCCCTCTCTCCCCCCTCCATCACCCCTTCACACATCCCTGCCTCCCCACGCTGACACCAGTTGAATTTCCCCTGCAGATGGCGTCTGGCTTCTCTCAATGGCTCATCTGACAGCCAACCAGCTCAGCAGCACAAGCTGCAGGGCTGCTGTGGCCCCTCCCCTCAGACAGGCGCTCTGAAGGGTAATAACCAGCCAGTGGGGCGGAAGACAGAGGGGCCGGGGGCGACCTTTGAACCCACAGCCATCATATCCATTGTGCCAGGCAGCAGCATTGTGAGGGAGGGGGCGGGGGGGCACGTGGCCGGGGGGCAGAGCTGAATGGCTGGTCACAGCTGCCGACTGAGCTTGCAGACACGGGGCTACACCACAGGAGCCCACGAGGGGGGGAGACGTGGGCAGGAACTCTTTCTTTTTGTCGGGGGGGGGGCTTTCCGAGCTAAATGAGTCATCCATGGTTCCCAAACCCGTTTATGAGAAAGCTGTGTTGTGTACCTGAGAGGGGAGGGAGGGGGGGGGATTCCGATAGCAGTTGCTAAAAGGAAATATGTTGCACAGTCGCTTGACACTTCAGTCAACAAGCTAACCACGGGTAAACAGAAAAGGAAGGAATATGCAGCCGGAAGCAAATTCAGCCACTCAGAATTTCCCAGAAGTGCAGAATAATAACCCTGAGGCCTGCTGTTTGTCAGTTGAAGCCTGTTTGAAACCTGTCTGTGAGAGAAATGGCCACAAGTCCTCGACCCTCAGCAATGATGACAGCAAAGATCAAACAACACGATCAATGTGGGAAAGAACATTTATCAATTACGTATTTTTATGAAATATATTTTACATCGATCAAAGTCCAGTTCCAAGCAACATAACATGAATCCTTCCAGAAACTGAGCTGTATCCTCATTAAAAATATCATCAATATTGTGATTTGCTCCAGTGGCATTGGGGGCAGAGACTGAACAGACATCAATCATTTCAGAGACTGGAACATAGTTTATTCTAGGTCATAGATAGCAGCTATCTAGCTAGCTGTGGCTTCAACATCAGTTATGTATGTAAACACTGACAACATTGAACAAAACGCAGATCAAGTTATGCAGAGAAAAGCTGTAATAACTCAACTACTAGTACAGCGTCCCATCACCTCACATTTAAATACAAAATGTCGAGCAAAAACACCGTCAATATGTGGTTCAGTAGTCTACTGTTCATGTTCAAGAAAATACTGTAGTTAAACTGAGATTTAAATACAATATCCAAAGCATGCAGGGTGTCTGTGCTGCTCTGTACTGCAGGGTGTCTGTGCTGCAGGGTGTCTGTGCTGCTCTGTGCTGCAGGGTGTCTGTGCTGCTCTGTGCTGCAGGGTGTCTGTGCTGCAGGGTGTCTGTGCTGCAGGGTGTCTGTGCTGCAGGGTGTCTGTGCTGCTCTGTGCTGCAGGATGTCTGTGCTGCAGGGTGTCTGCGCTGCAGGGTGCAGTGTTTGTGCTGCTCCTCGTGACCCAGCAGGGTGAAGGAGCAGCTCCTCGTGACCCAGCAGGGTGAAGGAGCAGCTCCTCGTGACCCAGCAGGGTGAAGGAGCAGCTCCTCGTGACCCAGCAGGGTGAGGGAGCAGCTCCTCGTGACCCAGCAGGGTGAAGGAGCAGCTCCTCGTGACCCAGCAGGGTGAAGGAGCAGCTCCTCATGACCCAGCAGGGTGAAGGAGCAGCTCCTCGTGACCCAGCAGGGTGAGGGAGCAGCTCCTCGTGACCCAGCAGGGTGAAGGAGCAGCTCCTCATGACCCAGCAGGGTGAAGGAGCCTGCTACTCCAGGGAGTGTGTGCCAGTCCGTCTGCCCTGGAACAGTGTAAACAGACAATAATAATGGACTGTGCAGCCATAGACCACTTCCTTCCAACAATATATGCACACAATCCACATGAAGGTGCAGTCGTTTCCCTCTCCCTCTCTGCCGCTCTCCCTCACTCTCAGAGAGGGGTGGAGAGATATATTCAGGAAGTGTTGCCAGGATTCCTGAGTGTCAGGGCATTAACGAGTTCTAGAACATCTAGCCACAGATGGCTTTTACAACCAGAATCCAGCAGATCTCCCACACACCACGCAGGAAGTCACACGGATCTTCTTCACACCACACAGGAAGTCCCGGCATCAGCAGTGTGGGAGTCTGCTAGAGGAACAACCAGGCCTCAGAATGAGGCCAGAGGCTGACAGACAGGCCTCAGAATGAGGCCAGAGGCTGACAGACAGACAGCCTAAAACGCTGCTCACAACAGATCTCTATGTGTCCGTCTCCTGCAGACATGAATACAGCGTGCTGTTCCACAACTGAGACATTCTGTACAGATGTGACCTGAACTTGGAAGAGCTTCGCACAATCATTTGCGTTGTTGGGTCTCCCTGCTTCCTGCAAAAGTACTTGGGAGGGGGAAGAAGGGGTTGTAGGTGGTCAAAATGCCATTCGACAACACGTAATTCTGTACTCTGCCTCAGTTTTCTACGTTTTCCTGCAGAACAGCGTCTGGAAGCACCCAGTGAGTTCCTGTATCTGAGCGAGGGGGTCCTCCAGTAAACTGACTCCAGTCTGCTGGTGATCTTGCAGGCAAACTGTAATAATCTCACTGCTTCCTGGAAAAACATGCACTCGACTGCAGCTCTTAGCTACCAGTGCCAATATATCCTATTGCATACTATTGCATAAGACCAACTATGCTAAGCATGGTGTAGCCTAATAAAAAGAAAATCTCCAATCAGAGAGTAATGCGGATGGCGGATGGACTGGAGTAATCCAAACTGGCTTTAGTCGAACCATGAAAACATGACGGGGAAGGGGGGGGGGGACTTGCGGGAGACAAAACATTGGATTCCAGAGAATCTGTCGCCACGAGTCAGGGGCAAACACGCGCAATGACGTCGTTAGGGTCAAGAAAGACGCGAGTGGCGTCAACATTAAATAACAAGCATTCCACAACAACATAATAAATGAACTGTAAGAAGCGCAAGAAAAACACGAATAAAAATAATTGTGCAAATACAAATAAAAAGTAAAGTTATTATTCAACAGGTGAGAATCCAGAAATACAGCAAACGGTACTTGCTAAACATAACAAAAACACAGGACACACCTTTACACAACTGCCCCACTTCTAATATGGAAAATGACACATTACACATTTAAAAGTTAGCAATCCTACACGCAGCAGTAGACACGTGAACAGCCCAGATGGATATCTTTGACAAAGGACTTGACTGCTCCGGCCGCTCCGATGTCAGCTAAGCACATTTGCGGTGTTTACATGAACAATCACAGCCTCCACGAAATTCGAGTAGCCACTACATTTCTGCCTTCGTACACCAACACCAATTTCAATCAGGGAGACTGTATAGTCGCAAAATAACCAGTGTGTGTCCAGAAGCTATCTGCAACTTATTATGCCTAGAAATGCAAAAAAATAGGTTTAGTTATAATAAACTAAACACATGCATTCTACAGGGGCCACACAATGCTCTACAACCTACGGATCTCTTATGGGTAGAAGTATGTTGCTAGCTAGGAAATCAATTATGACACTTCGGAAAACTGCAGACAATAACTCGAGTCGACGAAGCGCCCGACTATTCATTTAGCAGCTAACGTTCGCTAGCTAGCCGTAAACTGCTAGCTTTTTCACGTTGTGCAGACTTGGACAAGTTATAAAAATTACCTCTTTCACACGGCAGGCATTTCCTCCAATAGTCCAAAACTGAATAACAATTAGAAAACCTGTACAGACTTGCGTTTATAAGACGCTAATTATCTCATAAAAGTTTGCAACTTCAACGCTGCATATTTACAAGAACTGCAACTGCACGCGGACCACTTTGTGACAGGAAGATGACAGCCGGAGTTGCGCAGGCGCGCCCATTGGCCCACTTCATTTGTCACACGGAGCTCACAATGTGGCAAGCGCCAGATCCCGGCTGTGTAGTTCTCAATATTCCTCAAACTATCCTTTCGCATACCTGCTAGGATCGTCGTTAGGGTCCGGGGGTTCCATTGCAGGGGGAGGGCTCCTCGGTTCTACACGTGCATGGGCTCATCCATGTCCCGACAAATGTAGTAGCTGTTTGCACGTTTGCTGTTTGCAAAGGCGTCAAATTGGCGTCTTTTCAAAGCACTTTTTTTTATCCACCCGCAGAGTTAGGACTCGCCCGTTTGCGCGCTGTCGCCATCAGAAAAGCTCTTCTACGGCAACTCGTACGGTACAAGTTACGACACTGGCGATGATCTTCGTGCTGCCGTTTTTTTCGTTCTCACTGTCCTCGATTCTCGTCTCTTCTATGTAAATATAATTATTCAATTATTCAGTCACAAATAGTAGGCCTACTTACATACTTTTGAACGTTGACATGATATTTTAACATGAATATGATGCTTTTTCAAGCCTCACATTCTCAATCCGTGAAGCCAGAACATAACCGTTCTAGTTTTCATCTTATATCGATGTGCATGAACTCTTTCTAATAGATAGGAGTCTGGGTCATGACAGACATTACACTTAAACATACAATAGGTACGATTTTTTGTAGTAAAAGAAGCTCAGTCTTGTCCCCTCTAAACATGTTGTGTAATCTAACGAGGCCCTCTGAAAGGTGTTTAGCAACACAGACAGCTCAGTGCCAGTGGAACAAACATAATGTTTGGAGCTGTCGGCTACTTTCAGCCAATTATATTCCAACAATTCTTCTTCGAGCCAATCACCTTCGGCGAGGCGGGCCTCTCTCTTTCGACGATTTTGACAAGAATTCGGGGCTGTGTTTCTCATTTTTGGAAGTATTTTATGACGTTACCTACTGGAACTCAGAGCCACCTGCAGAATTAATGACAAGCGAAAACATTGAATAGTTGTGTTTTTAGAAACCCTATTCAACTGGGCATATATTTTTGACATGACAGTGACAGAGCAAATATATCAAGACAGCGAGGAGAGGTGGGGGGGTTGGGGGGGGGGGGGGTGTTACAGTGTAGGCCTATACGGTACCGGTTACCAAAAGGTGTTCTTTATGTCTTGCGGTTTTAAACACAAGGTGTCACTGAATCATCACAGTCCGATTCTCCCGCAATTGAAATGACATATACAGTAACCGACTCATATCTCTGACACTTCAACAAAGTTTTCAGTCTCTCTTTTAGATAATTTGACCCACCCGTCCCTCATTTGACTCTTCATCTGTCTGAATAAGTGAACAAGCTGCTGGTCCACAGCGCCACCTAGTGATTTCCTTCATGCATGACATCAACTCTTTCTGACTTAAAGGCAGGTTAAGTAAGTTTTTAAGCTAAAGATTTGGGCTTGAGTTGGAAATGATTCAAACCTAAATATCCCACCCCCTCACTTCAAAGCCACTCCCCCAAACACATGAACTGTAGTCAGACATCAGTAGCGGTTTTTGGCATGGGCGAAGCGGGCAGCCGCCCGGGGTGGAATGAAGAGGGGGGCGCCTAAACCTTGCCCAGGGCACCAAATGTGCTAGGACCGCCACTGACAGACATGTAGCCCATCCAGTCATTGCATTCAGTCCAAATGCCATGTAAGCACTGGGCGTGTTTATTACAGTCATGCAACGCCCACAGACATCAGATTTATTTTATTTAACTGTCAAACCTTTAGATTTATTGGTTGCTATCCGAACGTGAAGTTTATTTCAACAAATATGACAATAAGTGCTTCTCAACAACATTTCCCTGCTTTCAAACTGTCTAGGTTAAATTACCCCATGGTTAAAAGTCATGCTTAACTAACCAGTCCCAGTCTAGATTCAGCCAAATCTTTGCCCATGTGTTATTTTTAATTATTATAGTAAATCCTGGCTTTTTTGAGCTCTAATGGTCAAAACCTTGAAGACATAGGTGACGTTTAAGTCTTTTGAGTACTTTGACGTATGGCAGGGTTCGTACCACAGGGTCCACCGGGGTCCCACGTATCACAGGATCTGCGCCATGTTGAACATCCAGCTGGTCCGGTTATGCGCTGTAGAGTTTCTCGCCGTGCTCCTGGCTTCATCAAAGATCTGTGCCGTCTTTGACGTAAGCAAAAAATGGGGTGCTGGTTTCCTCATTTCGGATTGGTTTCAAACTCTGTAATACTAAATTATTATTGGCCTTGTTTATGTATCACTTTGAGTGCTTGAGAAAGCCCAAATATGAATATATACAGCCCAACAGGGCGGGATTTTACATTTTGTCATTTAGCAGACGCTCTTATCCAGAGCAATTTACAGTAAGTACAGGGACATTCCCCCGAGGCAAGTAGGGTGAAGTGCCTTGCCCAAAGACACAACATCAGTTGGCATGACCGGGAATCGAACTGGCAACCTTCGGATTACTAGCCCGATTCCCTCACCGCTCAGCCAACTGACTCCCAGGATGAGGCTGGCATGTATGAGTTTGGTTACACTTTAAACTGTTTACATCGATTACATTGTTTTGGAAATGAATAAAGAAATGTCTCTGACTGCCCACTCTGTCATGGAAGTTTAGAACTCATCCTGGTTAAAATAACAATTTTAAATGCATGTTGTATTCATTAATTTGTGCCTCAGTTTAACTACAATCTTTAATTTATTTTTAATTATTATTAAAAATTTTAAGCATACACAGTGAATTAATATTACCAAGGGTAATAAATTAGCAAGTAATATACTGTATATATTTATACTGTGGACAACATCCCAGCAGCTTGGAGGATGGAATGACCTACATGTCGTGGAATGTAACCCGACAGAACATGACAGTCACAGACACGCGGGCTGAATTAGAGAACAATAGAACTATTACGAGGTCAACATCATCTTTACTTCAACGGCTTGTTCTATAAAGCATTTCTTTTCCAGTTTACCATTAACATATTACTTTTTCAGGGTCTTCTTTGCCAATCCCAGTTTGCTGATGTTACACGTTGTGGAATAAGCATGTTAGTAACTTGGGGAGGCTTGCTGTGCAGGGACAGTCACAGAAGACCAAAGGGAATCCTGGGCCCTGAGGTGTTGTTCTCAAGTCACTATTGTCTTCTTCTCTATCTTCTCCGGTCCACAGACGTCCACAGCAGTGGGCCTGTGAAACCCACCCTAACCCCAATCTTGACCCGGAGTGCGAATCATTTATACCTAATGCATATACCAAGCAAACTAAACCTATTTTATGACAACTGAACGAGAGAACCATGTCCTTGTACTCAACTTCACTGCTCATCACTGATTTAACTTTCCATAAGAGAAAGGATCTTCCTGTTGTATCAGGATGTTTGCCATCCATCAAGAGCACATAGGCCTACTGTACATTAACCAGACCACATTAATCAACCCAGAGAACTGTCTGACCTCATCACTCCTGTCTCTGCTATCCTCGTCTTCCCTTACCCCAGGGCTTATCATTTAGCACACAACCTTGGACTGGCTCACAATTACTCTGGCCCTGCAAAGAATCTCAGATTCCCCACACACTGACCTTGAAATGTCACACCGGTTCAGACCAGGGCTATTTGGAGGCCTTTCTGACTAGCAGAGCATCTGGGGCAAGGAGACAACAGGGGACAGTTATGCTCACTCATGTCAGTCACTCTGCAGTCCTACTGCTGAGGAAACATGAGAGGCTTATTCAGGTAGAAAAGTAACCTTCTTGGGAAAGGTGTGGGATCATATTGTCAATATAGAACAATGCTTTAAAATGTAATAAGTTAGAGAATAGGTTGAGTGAGGTACCCTCACAGAATGAGTTATGTAGGGGAAGTTTATGATTACATCTTCACTCGTGATTAGTAAAAGAACATCACTGATATGTTTTACTTCCTGTTTTCCTGGTATCATACTACACTCTGACCTGCAAAACAAGAAATGTATCAAATAAAATGTGCCTTAATGGCAACCTCTGAACGGGGAAGTCAGAGGATAATAGCTACATTGACTGACAAAGGCACCCTGACGGCTATTCACAGACTAACAGGTTAATCTCTTTATCTTGAGAACATCGCCCCACCCTGAGCGGCTATCTGACGCGCAGATAGGCGTGGTGCGTCTACATTTAGATATAATAAAGGGCATTGGTGCAGTTCAGACTAGCTAAAGTCTGAGGTGAGGTGTGGTTTTGTTGTACTCCAGCGTTTGGTAATGACCTCACTTGTGCACCAAACCGAGCGAAACTAAACAGCTACACGCGAAGTGTTGCTTTCAGTTGAGGCAGTGAGAGAGAGAGAGATAGAGAGAGGAAGAGAGAAAAAGAGAAAGAGAGAAAGAGAGAAAGAGAGAAAGAGAAACCTGTGAAGGGCAAAGACGAATGTGTCGAAATAAATATTGGTCATAGGTCGCCTGATAAAATTGATTATCGATTTGAACTAACACAAGTTCACAGTGCACAGATAAGGGTTCGGGCTATAAAACACGCTATGGAAAATACCGTGACCGACATTGAAATGAAAGCCTGTCTGTCCCCGTTTGATTTTGTGATTTTGTATAGGAAGATAAAATATTATCGACAACAAGGTTCGCTTATTTTAATATATATTTTCACAGCATAATAGGACCTACTAGCCCTGTGCCACAGGCATAACATGAGGATTTTGTTTCACCGCATCCTATCTCGACCATTGTTGTTTTTGTATAGATAAAACAAGGCTTATTTAACAGCAGCTACCGCTTTCGATGACTTGGCTATAGAGGGCCGTCTGTTTCTATACCTGGGAGGAGAGAAGATGAAAACATACGTCACACATCCACCCTCGACTCGGCCGCCACATCACCCAGCCTGCTTCCAGAAGCAGGTTTGGTGAAAGTCAACCGAATACGGAGACCACCGAAGATAAACACCGCAAAAATAGACGATAATTATAACTTTGGTCGTCAACATTGACAGAATTGCGCTGGACAGAAGATTATAATCGTTGACGCCGGTGCAAATTTCAACATTGTAAAAATCGAGGGAGAACTGTTAAAATGTTACAGTCGTTAACCAGTAACTCGTGCGTTAGGTTGATCCAGAGTCACAAATCGACGTGGTATTTTTTGTTTTTAGTTCTAGGATACCTTCTGTATCTAATATTTGGCGCTGTTGTATTTTCCTCGGTGGAACTGCCGTATGAGGACCTGCTAAGACAGGAGCTTCGAAAAATAAAGAAGCAATTCCTCCAAGATAACGAATGTCTGTCGGAGGAACGCCTCGAGGAGTTTTTGGAGAAGGCACTGGAGGCTAGTAACTATGGAGTTTCCATCCTTCAAAATGCTTCGACAAACTGGAACTGGGACTTCACCTCTGCGCTGTTCTTCGCCAGCACCGTACTGTCCACCACAGGTGAGTGCCACTGCTGGACATTCACAACAAAAGGCTACCTGAACACAGCAGCCGCTCTCAGCCCGGAAGCCATGGGGGCAGTTTTTTCAAAATAGTGAAATTACGTCTCCCTGTCAGGCCTAGGCATGTGTTGAGGTGCTGCATGGTTATGGTTACTACTGTCTATTGTTTAAACGTTTGCCAAAGTGGTTCAGGTGTAATACAGGTTATCGCGCCAGGTGATATATAGGCCGCATTTTTTGATGCAGGTTGAGGCGACGCTGAAATGTATTCCTCCACGAAACAGTACCCACATGAGAGCAGGATACATGAGCTTTCTCAAAAAGCCTGACACGGGCATTATTTTATGGGCCAGGCGTTAAGTAAGGTTATGGAAACATGACGATGAAAACGTCATTTAAACATGAAAATCATACAAACACTGTCATTCAGCTTCACACCTTGCATCATCAGCTCTTGCTTCGAAAAACATTCATCCACTCACTTACGGTGAGTGAATGACAACCTGAGCATATTCATTAACCCGTTCTCTCAAACAACCACCCCAGTTCCTAGAAAACCTATGTGTTTCACTTTTTTTTTTAATTAGCGGATATTGCACAAAACGGTGGCCGAGCTTTTACAGTCAGACACGTGTAGTCTCGACAACTCACTTCGAATAAACAGTTTCGTTATAACCGCTCGGCTAGTGCGGAGTGAAGAAAACGACCTACCGCTGCCTCAGCTCTCCATGTTTAGATAACAGACCCCGGATAGAGGGCGAGGACGTGGGGCCCTGAACCCTAGATTATAGTTTTATCCTTTGTTGTCTAGACAACAGCTCACAGATAGCTGATGTCGCCCACCTGTCTCACAGTCATTTACGGTAATAACAGTGGGCCTGCGTGGGAGGGTGTCAACCTCGAGCATGGAATGCTTTCATTCAGGGGTGTGTCCTTGTTGACCGAGGCTATGTAGCAACTGCTTTATAACTCAATAGTACATGTTTTTATGGATGTGAAACAGAACTGAACTTTATTTATTCAACAAAAATAGAACAGAACTACAACCACAACAAATAGAACAGAACCGGAACAGTTAACATAGTAGTAAAGTTAAGATGCTGGTGTTCAAGGCTCTCTTAGTATTAGTAATGCATTTAGCATGTTCTTGCCAGAAACACAGGCATGTTGAACCTTCATGCTATAGGTCCACTTGTCCAAAACAGGCCACCTTGTGTTATTGACATGAAGGTCACCTGGGTGTGACAGTGCCCTGGAACAGACCTGTATCTGACAGGCTGCTGACATAGCTTGGCTGTTGCTAGTAGAACCACTGGCTCTCAGTTGTAGATGTTAAACACCAACAATGGAAGAATGATCGTGGATGTCTGAATTGCGTCACTGCTCCATCTGTGTATGTGGGTGTCTGTAGACAGGAAATGCCTCTCATATTTCACAATCTGGGTTCTGGAATTCTGTGTGTGTTGTGTGGGTACACGTATTTTAGGCTTTTATACAAATGTTGGTGTGGATAGGATATTCCACTCACATACCCGTATGTGTCTTTCTGTTCTAATCCTACTCTCTTTCCTCCTCATCATTTTTCTCCTCCTCCTTTTCTGTCCCCCATCTTTTTTCATCCTCTCTTCTCTCCTTCTCTCCTGTCTCTCCCCTTCTCTCATCTTCTCCCCTCCTCCTCTCCTCCTCCTGTCCTCCTCTCCCCTCCTTCTCTCTCCTCCTCCACTCCTCCTTTCCTCCATCTCTGTCTCCAGGTTACGGCCACACAGCTCCCTTGTCAGATGGAGGCAAGGCCTTCTGCATCGTCTATTCCGTGATCGGCATCCCCTTCACCCTCCTCTTCCTCACCGCCGTGGTGCAGAGGATCATGGTCTTCAGCACGCGCCGGCCCGTCATGTACGTGCACACTCGCTGGGGCGTGTCCAAGCCGCTGGTGGCCGTGGTGCACGCCACTCTCCTCGCCGTCCTGGCCGCCTCCTGCTTCTTCCTCATCCCGGCGGCCATTTTCTCTGCCCTGGAGGAGAACTGGAACTTCCTGGAGTCGTTCTACTTCTGCTTCATTTCGCTCAGCACCATAGGCCTGGGAGACTACGTTCCAGGAGAGGCCTTCAACCAGCGCTTCAGAGAGCTCTATAAAGTGGGGATCACTGGTGAGTCTGCATCACGACTGTCAGTTATCAGTGGTGTTGACGTACAGTATGTCAGGATCCAGTCATTCTTGAGGGATGGCTGGTATATCAGCAGAGTTTTAGAGAGCTCTCCCATCAACACATTTACTCATTAGGCAAAGTAGGCAAGCGCCTGGGGCCCCCAGCTGCCTGGGGCCCCAAGCTGCCTGCTGGGGCCCCCAGCTGCCTGGGGCCCCCAGCTGCCTGGGGCCCCCAGCTGCCTGGGGCCCCCAGCTGCCTGCTGGGGCCCCTTGAAAGACTCCATAAAAAATACTGTAGGTTCAATAATAACTATAATAATAATACTATTGATTAAAAGTCATAACCTCCCCCAAAAGTATCAACAAAAATCGCTGCTCGTTAGTGAGGAAAGGGCCAGTTCAAGTTGTGTGTAGCTGATTGGTTAAACTCACTCATCAGGTATGTAACAGGCCACCCGCATCAATGAATAGCTAGCTTTTTGTTGGCGTAGCTGGTAGTGCACGTGCCTGAGATGTTGGAGGTGGTGAGTTAAATGTAACGCCTGAGTGTAGGCGAATATCGGTATAATATTGAGTATTCTTCCGACAGGGGCACGGCCACGTCTGTTACTTAAGCACATCATTTTGTGTGGTTGTTGTCTGGTTGTTTAGATTATATGGATTGAAAAGGGTGAGCATAGGAGTTAAGGGGGCCCATGCCTGTCTTTGCCTGGGGCCCGAAATCACTAAAACCGCCCCTGACGAGGGGTCAGTGTAGTTGTGCTGCTTGTCATGATTGCTGTGGACAGCGATTACACACAGCAGTTAGCTTATTTCTGAAGCAAAGTAGCTCTTAGCACAATCAATTTAAGTTCTTTGATGAAGCTCTGTTTTTTTTAAATGGCGATCACAAATTCAGTTGGTCTCAGTTTGTCATGATAATCCCCCTAGCCCCTGACATCCGTGGAAGGGTTCAAGGCCAGTTCAGAAGTGGTGCTGCTCTGGAACAAATTCTCCTGGCCGGGAGATGGTTCTTTTTCTGTCAAACGCAAAGAACAAAGAACTGATTTGAGATTGGGCATCAGCTCCAAACCCTTCTAACTGCCTTGGTGGAAAAGGAGTGACACACTCACTCACACACACGCACTCACTCACACACGCACTCACTCACTCACTCACACACACACACACACACACACACACTCACACACACACACGCACTCACGCACACACACACTCACACACACACGCACACACACACACACTCACACACACACACACACACACACACTCACACACACACACACGCACTCACACACACACACACACACACACACACACACACACACACACACACACACACACACACACACACACACACACTAACTAAGATAAATTAACTGTGAAGTTACATATTTAAGTCAAGAGCCTCTGTGTCATTCTGGACAGCACCCTTTCATTTGCACCCCATATTCAAAACATCACCCGGACTGCATTCTTCCACCTCCGCAATATCTCCAGACTGCGCCCATCACTGACCCAGTCCAGCACCGAAATCCTGGTCCACTCATTTTTCACATCCCGCATCGACTACTGCAATGCCCTCCTCACCGGACTCCCCACCAAACTCATCAACAGACTGCAAATCATTCAGAACTCAGCCTCCCGGATCATCACCTGTACCAAATCATCGGACCACATCACTCCTGTACTCATCCAACTTCACTGGCTCCCTGTACAATACCGCATCGACTACAAAAACCTACTCCTCACCTATAAAGCTCTCCACAATCTAGCCCCCACTTACCTCTGCGACCTCCTTCACAAACATACTCCCTCCCGCACCCTCCGCTCATCCTTTTCTGGACTGCTAACCATTCCCACGTCACGCCTCAGTACCATGGGTGCCCGAGCCTTCAGCTGCTCAGCACCCAGGCTCTGGAACTCCCTTCCCCCACACATAAGACAATCAGACTCCATCACATCATTCAAGTCTCAACTCAAAACTCACCTGTTCAAACTGGCTTACTCTCTATAACTGGACCCTGTGCACTTCAATTGTTTTTATGTTGATGTTTTGTTTTAATGTTGTTCTTATCTTTCATGCTTCTATCTTTTATCCTGTATTCTTTATTGTAAGGTGACCTTGCGTGACGTGAAAGGCGCCTCCAAATAAAATGTATTATTATTATATTTAAGAAACTCAATGTTCAGTTAAAACCCTAACTGGTCCATTTCAAATGTAACACGGGAAGTGGGAAGTTACTGATGTAACACAGCTGCAGAGCCCTGTGAAGTAGAGCGCCTGGCTGTGTTCTGGCTGTGCTCTGTTCTGGCTGTGTTCTGGATGTGTTATGGATGTGCTCTGTGTTCTGGCTGTGTTCTGGATGTGTTCTGGATGTGTTATGGATGTGTTCTGGCTGTGTTCTGGATGGTGTTCTGGATGTGTGCTGGCTGTGTTCTGGATGTGTTCTGACTGTGTTCTGGCTGTGTTTTGGCTGTGTTCTGGATGTGTTCTGTCTGTGTTCTGGCTGTGTTTTGGCTGTGTTCTGGATGTGTTCTGGATGTGTTCTGGCTGTGCTCTGTGTTCTGGCTGTGTTCTGGAAGTGTTCTGGCTGTGCTCTGTGTTCTGGCTGTGTTCTGGCTGTGTTCTGGATGTGTTCTGGATGTGTTCTGGCTGTGCTCTGTCTGTGTTCTGGATGTGTTCTGGATGTGCTCTGTGTTCTGGCTGTGTTCTGGATATGTTCTGGATGTGTTCTGGCTGTGCTCTGTGTTCTGGATGTGTTCTGGAAGTGTTCTGGCTGTGCTCTGTGTTCTGGCTGTGCTCTGGCTGTGTTCTGGCTGTGCTCTGTGTTCTGGCTGTGTTCTGGATGTGTTCTGGATGTGTTCTGGCTGTGCTCTGTGTTCTGGCTGTGCTCTGTGTTCTGGCAGTGTTCTGGGGCACATCCTGACCCTCTGCCTGGCATGAGGCTCAGAATAGACAAGCAGGCAGATTTAATTTATTAGGGGCTTGCATATTTCATGTGAAATAGTCTCGGTGATTTTTGATGTCTGCTGGACCTAAAATACGAGCAGATGTCTTTTCTTAGGTCCCACATCTCTCCTCATTAGTGTGGTCCGTTCAGGACCTGACAGACCTGCATATGGGGCTGTGCAGGTCTGGCCAGACTGGCTGTGTTGATGCCAGTCTGGCTGCTGGAGATCTGTTTGCATCAACACTCTTGTCCTTTGTACGATCCTGTTTGTAAACTAATACTTTGATTGTCAAATATGTGGCTTGCTAACGCTTTCACAACATTAGCAAATTACTCTGGCAGGAATGCCTCATTCAGCAAAGATCCCTATTGATTCTTCTTGCTGGGTTTGGCTCTCTTTTACTCTCCCTAGTGGTGAGAAAGAGTCACTGCTATAGGCCTCAGACCCAGCTACAAAGACCATGCTAGTATGATAGCAATGCTAACTTAACACCTAGTTTAGTAGCTACCTACGTAGGCAGCTAGCTCCAGGTGGGTTGCACTGAGCTGAGAAGTTATGTTAGCCGCTAGGATAACTAATAATAATACATTTATTTATTTAAACAAAGCAACATGAAGGGGGTTTTGAACCTGCAACCATTTGATCAACAGTTAGTTGCTCTATACCACTGGCCTCTCCTCAGGCCCCTTAGCTCCAGACAAGCTGAATGGTCTGCTGGTGAGCTGCAGAACCTGTCTGCAGTCTTTGCCACCTCTCTCTCCCCATTATAGAGGAGATGCAGAGATCTACAGACACCTGCTCTCCCTGCATCCCTTCATCTCTCTCCTCTCTCTCGTTCCCGCTCTCTCTCTCTCTGTCACTCCCCCCTGCTCTCTCACTTTCCAACCACAAGTATTTCTTTTCTGCCTTAGCCTCTCTTTTACAACTTTCTCTGCCCCTCTGCTTTTTCTGACTTTCCTCCCCCCTCCCTCCTTCTCTCCCTTTTCCTCCTCGGAACAGTTACTTATTTTCCTGGTTCTAATTATGATGTTGCCGGTACTGTTGATCCTCTGTAACCTAATGATTTCTCTCTCTCTCTCTGTATGTCTACCTCCCTCCCTCCCCCGGCCTCCCCCTCCCTCCCCCAGTCTACCTCCTGCTGGGCCTCATCGTGATGCTGGTCGTCCTGGAGACGTTCTGCGAGCTGCAGCAGCTGAAGCAGCTGAGGCAGATGTTCTACCTGAAGAAGGAGAAGCCCCAGGACCGCCTGGCCATCCTGGAGCACGACCACCTCTCCTTCACCTCCGTCTCCCAGGGCTCCGCCCTGCGCTCCCACAAGCCCGACATCAACACTCCCGTCCTCACCTCGCCCTGCGACGACCCCATGATCGGCTAGGAGGAGGGATGGACGGATGGAGGGGTGGAGGAGGAGGCCTGACTGGAGGGGGAGGGAGGATGAACCTGGTGGGGAGGGAGGGGGGAGGGGGGGGCTGGAAGGGAGAACGTTTGACTGGGTAGGTGGGGAGGTTGTTCATGGGCATGGTGAAGTATAGCAGCATCAAGTCCATACACCTCAGTTGCAGCTAGTAGCTTACAGTACAGTAACCATTCCAACCCACTGTAAGATCTCTCACAGGATGCTGTTATCCTCATAGCCCCTAGGGGGCGCAAGTCACTTCTGTAATCACAACATTGCTACTGTCAGCTGTTTTGCTGCATAGGGGCGCGTGTGTTAAAATATAACAGGACGTAACCAACGCACATGTAGATGTTTCCTGTTTTAAGGGTCTTCTGTAAACAGCATCATGTAGCCTGCGGTAAGGAGCTCACAGCAGCCAACAGGTGGTAACAATAGCAGACCCATCTGTAGAGGAATCATGCATTTAAAAGTAACTAAACAACAACAACAGTTTCTTAGACCCCTATGATGAATTCTCATGCATGGCTCAATGCACAACTCAATAATCCTGGTCTTGATTCCAACAAATCTTTCCTCAAGTGTTATTTTGGATGATTTGGTGGTAAAGCTCAGCTATTTTAGTGGTAAAAAAAAAAGAGTTTGAAGACATTTGTGACGTGTGAGTGTCTATTCAAGGGACTCTTACTTTCCCCGGAAGCTTACCTTTTCACCCAGAAGCTTACCTTTTCACCCAGAAGCTTACCTTTTCACCCAGAAGCTTACCTTTTCACCCGGAAGCTTACCTTTTCACCCAGAAGCTTACCTTTTCACCCAGAAGCTTACCTTTTCACCCAGAAGCTTACCTTTTCACCCAGAAGCTTACCTTTTCACCCAGAAGCTTACCTTTTCACCCAGAAGCTTACCTTTTCACCCAGAAGCTTACCTTTTCACCCAGAAGCTTACCTTTTCACCCGGAAGCGGTTTTGTTTTGAGATAATCTCAAATCTTTGATCTAATCTAACATGATCAGACAGGTGAAAGCTTGTATTCCTCTATACAGGTAATGCCAACCCAGTCATGTCAAAATATGTGTTTTCTTAGACAACCAAAGGATTCAAGGAAAGAGGGATGCGATGAAGGGAGGAGGGATCAAGGAAAGGGCTGGCCCCTAGATTTGCATAATGAGCCAGTGTCAGGAGTCATATAGCAGGCGGTGCTACTCGGTCTTACAGAACAAGCGCCCAGCTGGATTGGTTTTGCACATTGTACCACACAAGCACAAAAACACGCAGGATATATGATATCTGGGGAGGGGGAAACACATCAATACAGACTAGACTCCTTGGTGCAAGACCAGCGATGAAATGATAGATCTATATTTCAAAAATGGAACTGAAACCATTTGTAACGTGTTTTGGACCGAAATAGCTCTATTTTTGGAAAATGCAGAAGGAGGGGATGTTTACAGATGTGTGATTGTAATTTATGGAGGTGCTGTTGTATGAGTAGCATGTTCTCTGGAAGACCAGAGGGACCCACCTCTGGCTGCTGCCGGTAGCAGCTCCAGCGAGGCCTCATGGTTTGCAAACAGACAGCTACATTACGTGATGGCCAGCAAGCAATGCAAGCTAATCTGAATTTATTTATTACGACTCATTCCATTTAGCAGGAAGTATGTTTGCTTGTAGCCTACATATTTGTCATTCCGTATTTGGAACACATCTTCGTGTATGTTGGAGTAGAATGTGTGTGAATCTATACTGTACAGAAATCTAGAATGTACAGAGTTCTAGAATGTTTCACCGTCGCACTGCGGAAGAGCTTCGAGGCTTTAACTCTTCTAGAAGGCACCTTGTTTTAACAGCGATGTTAACTACACAGCTGCGTTCATTACTTCTTGAAAAAACGAAATAAGGAGAAGTCTGTCATTTCATACTTGCCAAAAACTTGTTCTTCAAATTTACAGGCATGTTTTAATTGTTCCATAGATGTGTTGCACTGTTATCTTAGAGGCTTGTTGGAGAGTGATGTGCCTCATGGTGCCTCTGAGCTGCACCAGCCGTCTGCTGTCAGCTGTGGTTCTGTGTTTTTACTTGTGTTTTAGTCCCTGTTAGTCCCGGTGTGTTCAAAACTTCATCCTTAAAACTTGAAAATCCTATGTAGTTTGGTGCATTTTTTTGAAATGGAAAATGCTTGGTAACACTTTATTTACAGTCCATCTGTGTATAGTACTTGCAAAATAGATTATTGAATAACCATGATCAAATGTTGCTTTTAAATAGCCTATACATAACCAGTTTATCAGCATAGATGCACTTGCTATTCTTCTATCTATTTGATAATTTGAGAATGTTTTGTTGATCTACAGATATTCTGTCTACATTAAGAACTATACAGGCTAACTTATGTGGTACCAACGCTTTTTCTCTCTCTGTCATATTTTTTGCATTTAGCAGTGGTGTATTGTGCAAAACATACCGTAGCTAGCTTTAACACATTGCCAGCTTAACATAACAGACAGCTAGCTTTAACAGATGGCTATCTTAAATATATAGCTAGCTTTGAGAACTTGCTTTACAGTAACAGATAGCTAGCTTCATTCTGTAGTCTGCAGGCCCAGGCCTCGCAGCAGGGTTCATGTGAAGTTCATTCCTGTGTGAAGGTGTGAGGTGTACATGTGATCTGTGAAGCTTCCTAGTGTCTACAAAATAAAATTCTGCTGTAGTACGAGTGACGCTGTTTCTGTTGAGCTACTGCCTTTTATCTTCTCTTCCTCTCCTCTCTCCTCTCAGTTTTCTCCAGCTTTCTCAGTCACTGATAAACACCTCTTATTCTATCCCTTTACTTCTCGTTACCTCTCTTTCTTCCTTCTCGATTATGCTGTCTCTTTGATGGGCACGCTTCTCACCTCTCTCCCAGACACCATTTCTGTCTTTGTCTCATCTCTCTCACTCTCCCTCTCTTATCTCTCTCTCTCCCTCCCCCCCTCTCTCTCTCTCTCTCTCTCTCTCTCTCTCTCTCTCTCTCTCTCTCTCTCTCTCTATCTATCTATCTCTTTCTCTCTGTTCCTGGAACTGATTATCTGAAAAGCTGTAAGCCCAGGCTGGAGTACAGAACCGTATAACAACACATCATGTTTACTGTAACTACCTGCAGTATCCTTGTCATCTTTTCATCCATCACTCCTTCCTCTCTCATCTCTTTCTCTGTCATCTCCCCTCCTGGTGGGGTGGTTCCTGGTGTGATGATCCTGACTATCTGACTATATTCCAGATGCTTCCTGTGACTGCTGCCTCTTCATCTGACACCCTCCCACCCAAGAGAACGACACATGATAGACAGACAGACAGACAGACAGATAGATAGATAGATAGATAGATAGACATAGATTCATAGATGGATAGATGACATGAGAGAATGAAAGAGGGAGGCAAGGAGAGAGTGAGAAAAGGATAGAGGGGAATGTGATAAGGGAGGAGAGGGAAAGATAGAGTTAGAGAAAACAAGAGGCAGGGAAAACGAGAAAGGGAAACGGAAGGTGAAATGTGAAAGAGTGAATGATGTTATGAAACAAATGCATGTCTGCAGGAAGGAGACAAATGCAACATGACTCCAGGTACCAGTCCTGAGAGAGAAAGAGGGGGAGAGAGAGAGGGGGAGAGAGAGAGAGGGAGAGAGAGGGGGAGAGAGAAAGAGGGAAAGGGTGAGAGGGAGAGAGAGAGAAAGAGGGAGAGAGAGAGAAAGATAGAGAGAGAGAGAGAGAGAGAAAGAAAGAGGGAGAGAGAGAGAGAGAGAGGGGGAGAGAGAGAGAGAAAGAGGGAAAGGGAAAGAGAGAGAGAGGGGGGGGGGAAAGAGAGAGAAAGAGGGAAAGGGAGAGAGAGAGGGGGGGAGAGAGAGAGAGAAAGAGGGAAAGGGAGAGAGAGAGAGAGATAGAGGGGGGGAGAGAGAGAGAGGGGGAGAGAGAGAGAAAAAGAGGGAAAGGGAGAGAGAGCAGTGGTGAGACGTGGCCCAGAAAGAAGAGAAGGAGGAGGAGAGGAGCAGATGGAAACGCTTGCTTTGATCTTTGCGGCCCTTGAAGTGACGTCTCCTCCGACAGGACGGGCAGGGTTAACATCCTCGTCTTCTGGGGCTCACAGGGAGGGGGCTGTGTGAGAGACCCTTTGTCTCTTAGGACTGATGAGGCTGGTCAAACACAGGCCGAATGAAACAGCATGATTAAAGACAGACATGATTAAGGCATTCTTAAGAGAACATGAGAGGTTGGGATTTACACTTCAGACTAAGGGTCTGTTGTGTGTGTGTGTGTGTGTGTGAACTGTATATATGAGAGAGTTTTAGTGTGTTTGTACATGTTTTTATGTGTGTCTGTGTTAGGGAGTGTCAGTGTGGTGTGTAAACATGTGTGCTCGAGAGAGTGTTAGTGTGTGTGTACAAATCTATAAATGTGTGTGTGAGAGTGTGTGAATGAGAGAGTGTTAACGTGTCTGTGTGCGTGTCTGTATAAATCTGCATGTGTGTGTGTGTGCATCCCACAGTTTGAAGATGAAAGGCTGAAGTGCAGAGAGGAGTCAAGGGGCTTTTCTTGTAACTAAGTCTGGGGAGCTGCTGTGGCTCCTGGTGCGGTGGGGACAAGACTGGTTCTGATGTGTGTCTCTGACTGAGCGGAATAATGGTGTGTGTGTGTGTGTGTGTGTGTGTGTGACTGAGCCGAGTAATGGGCTGTGTTTTGTGTTCATGATCAAGCAGAACTGTGGTGTGGTGTTGAGTGCCTGTGACACGGGTGTGTACTGCGGTGTGGGGTCAGGACCGAGAACTGGAATGATGTTGTGTGTGGGTGTGCTTTGGTGCGGGTGTGTGCACGTGTGTTTGAGGTGTGTATGTACAGTGTGTGTGTGTGTGCTTGTGTGTGCATGCCTCCGCTGACAGCTCTGAGTGTTCCAGCCAGCGATGTCATCTTTCTAACAGCAGAGTAATAGTCTCTGGCACCCTGGCTCCTCTCATTCCAGCGTCATGCATCAACATCACCAGTCCTGGGATCAGGCTGCGCTCACATGAAGGGACGACAGCTCCTGGCTCAGCTTCCATCAGATGTCTCTCTTCCTCTCTCTCTTTCTGTCTATCTCTCTCTTCATCTCTCTTTCTCTCGATCTAGCACTCTCTCTTCATCTCTCTCTCTCTCTTTCTCTCTATTTCAGAAAGAGAGAGAGTAGGCGTTTTGGGGTGGGGTCGCTCGATGCAAGAGCAGTGTTGCAGGGGCTGGTTGCAAATTGAGTTCTCGTATTGTAAGCTGGAGGGAAATATGGAGGAGTTTGTTGAGGTGTGGGGGGTGAGGGGTGCCTTGTGCACGGTGGATGGGGAGGGGGGTTTACAGCTGAAGTTCTGCATAGGAGGGTTTTTTATTTTAATTTTTGTTTTGCTTTGTTTTAGTTTGATTGGAAAGGAACATTTTTGAAATGTATAAGTGAAATGGGTTTGGTTTGAATAAGAAATGGCTGGTGTGGTGAAACTGCTTGGTTAGCTGGCAGCTCTAACTGCCCAATAAAGGTATCTTTAAAAGTTAAAAAGTCTCTCTCTCTTTCTATCTCACACTCTCTCTTTTCCTCTCTTCATCTCTCTTTCTCTATATCTCATATTCTCTCTCTTCTTTATCTCACAATCTCTCTCTTTCTCTCTCTATCGCACTCTCTCTCGTTCCATCTTTCAGGCCCTCTCTTGCTCTGTTCCTTTTGTTGTTCTCCCAAGAAAGGGAGTGAGAGATTTTGACGTCTAATTTACTATACCAGAGCATCACTGTTACAGTTCTTCTCAGTTGTTAGTAACACACAAAAAGCGCAAATTCTGCACAATTTGCACAACCTTCACTTCATGTACCAATCGCTCAACCCATTGCAGCGCACAAAATGATGTTCCCATCACACTGGCCGGGGACCTCAACAATGGCGCGCTGGCCAATGACATTTCTGCCCCGGCGCCTCCTCTTCACCAGGTTGAATCCAACCTCATCAATGAATATGTATTCATATAGCTCATTAGCTGTGTCATTCTCCTGGATCCGCTGGAACAGACAGCATGATAATGCAAGTTATAGTATGGACACAGATGGGTCAACATAGTGGACTACAGTGAGACACTGTAGAAAAGGAACAATATTGGATTACAGGTACAATACATGCATGTGTCAGTGCTGAATCTATGGGACTTACAAGCACAAACTCTCGCCGTAACTCCTTGATGTGGTCTGTGTTTCAGTCGAATAGGACCCTGTACACTTGTTTCATCCGCATGGCATTCCTGGGGCATTCCATTCCCCCATGTTTCTGAATGTGACATGGTCAGCCAGGATCCTGGTTTGTATCTGTTGGAGTGTGATAGTGTTGTTTTCACGAACCATTTTCACAATGTCAGTCTCCTGTTTGGCTGTGAAAGTGCATGTTCTTCCTCCATGGTGTGGTTCTCTTTCAGTCCTGCAAAATTGATATGCAGTATTTCAGTACACAAGGCAAATATAATTCATACCTGTTCTCCATTGTAAAGGTTCTAATGATGGCAGCAACTGTGAAGCGGCTGAGATTTGGTTGGACCCTCTGGCCAGCCTCCCTCATGCTCAAACCATGGTTGAGCACATGGTCAACCATGGTGGCCCGAATCTCATCAGATATCAACGTTCTGTTTCTTCTTTCTCCTCTTCCTCCTTCTTCTTCTCCTCTTCCTCCTCCTCCTCATCCTCCTTCTTCTTGTCGTCCTCCTCTTCCTCCTCCTTATCCTCCTCCTTGTCATCCTCTCCCTCCTCTTCCTTGTCCTCTTCCTTGTCCTCTTCCTTGTC
The DNA here is from genome assembly GCF_963692335.1 of Osmerus eperlanus. Taxonomy (NCBI): domain Eukaryota; kingdom Metazoa; phylum Chordata; class Actinopteri; order Osmeriformes; family Osmeridae; genus Osmerus; species Osmerus eperlanus. The sequence goes on along the minus strand of NC_085023.1, from coordinate 3,703,221 downwards.
CTCCTCTTCCTCCTCTCACTCTTACCCCTCTCCTTCTCTTCACCAAACAAAACAGAGGCTCAAGGCCCTTTTTATGCTGCAGTCCTGATCGCTCACCAGACCTGAGTGTTTAGAGATTGGAATATTTGTGTGTTGTAGGTTGATGCTTTGAGACTTTACTTGAGAAGTGTGTGCAACAACTGAACATTGTGTGTAGTGTTTTGACAACAAGGTGATGTGTAATTGACATCAGTGTGTAAACAAGGAAAGTCAGAGTCTAATGCAGATAAGGGAGTGTGAAGTAGTGCCAAATTGGGTCGAGAAATTGGTTCATGAAGTTAAGGTTGTGAAAATGGTGCCAAATATTTGCTTTTTGTGTGTTAACAATTGTGAAAAACTGTAATGCGAGCACGCACATTTACTTACAATACGTTTTTTTGAGCTTCATGTAATATTGTTTTGATGTTTTAGTCAAAATAAGATGATCGGTAGGCCTATCATTTAGAAACTTTCTTTAGTTTTGTAATGTTTTCTTAGCCTACCTCAATTTCTGAATTTGTTCCGGGATTATCAATCTAAATGAATGCACTGACTAATAAAGTAAATTGTTAAAACTTTAACTTTAGATTTTAGTGGGGCACAGCAGATTTATACCAGGGCACCTGCCCCAGTAAAAAAGGGGTCTAACAACGCCCCTGTGAAATGTAAGAGGCCTCTACCTTTACATTTCTGTTCCTCACTCAAAATTGTCCTTCTCAACTTTTTAATAAAGGAAACAAAAAGGTCTAAACAAATGTACAGAGCTTGGTATGTATATTGGGCAACATTATCCAAATGTACAGAGCTGTGTATGTATATTGGGCAACATTATCCAAATGTACAGAGCTTGGTATGTATATTGGGCAACATTATCCAAATGTACAGAGCTGTGTATGTATATTGGGCAACATTATCCAAATGTACAGAGCTGTGTATGTATATTGGGCAACATTATCCAAATGTACAGAGCTGTGTATGTATATTGGGCAACATTATCCAAATGTACAGAGCTTGGTATGTATATTGGGCAACATTATCCAAATGTACAGAGCTGTGTATGTATATTGGGCAACGTTATCCAAATGTACAGAGCTGTGTATGTATATTGGGCAACGTTATCCAAATGTACAGAGCTGTGTATGTATATTGGGCAACATTATCCAAATGTCCATCCAGTTCCACATGAAGGGCCTCCCGCTCCCCGTGCCGACCTCAAATGCGGCTCCTCACGTTGTGTCTGTTCATCCTGCCTGTCTGCTGAGAACACACACCTCACCCACACCGCTGCAGCCTGATCTGTCTGTCTGCTGAGAACACACACCTCACCCACACTGCTGCAGCCTGACCTGTCTGTCTGCTGAGAACACACACCTCACCCACACCGCTGCAGCCTGACCTGTCTGTCTGCTGAGAACACACACCTCACCCACACCGCTGCAGCCTGATCTGTCTGTCTGCTGAGAACACACACCTCACCCACACTGCTGCAGCCTGACCTGTCTGTCTGCTGAGAACACACACCTCACCCACACCGCTGCAGCCTGACCTGTCTGTCTGCTGAGAACACACACCTCACCCACACTGCTGCAGCCTGATCTGTCTGTCTGCTGAGAACACACACCTCACCCACACTGCTGCAGCCTGACCTGTCTGTCTGCTGAGAACACACACCTCACCCACACTGCTGCAGCCTGACCTGTCTGTCTGCTGAGAACACACACCTCACCCACACTGCTGCAGCCTGACCTGTCTGTCTGCTGAGAACACACACCTCACCCACACCGCTGCAGCTTGACCTGTCTGTCTGCTGAGAACACACACCTCACCCACACCGCTGCAGCCTGACCTGTCTGTCTGCTGAGAACACACACCTCACCCACACCGCTGCAGCCTGACCTGTCTGTCTGCTGAGAACACACACCTCACCCACACCGCTGCAGCCTGATCTGTCTGTCTGCTGAGAACACACACCTCACCCACACTGCTGCAGCCTGACCTGTCTGTCTGCTGAGAACACACACCTCACCCACACCGCTGCAGCCTGACCTGTCTGTCTGCTGAGAACACACACCTCACCCACACCGCTGCAGCCTGACCTGTCTGTCTGCTGAGAACACACACCTCACCCACACTGCTGCAGCCTGACCTGTCTGTCTGCTGAGAACACACACCTCACCCACACTGCTGCAGCCTGACCTGTCTGTCTGCTGAGAACACACACCTCACCCACACCGCTGCAGCCTGACCTGTCTGTCTGCTGAGAACACACACCTCACCCACACCGCTGCAGCCTGACCTGTCTGTCTGCTGAGAACACACACCTCACCCACACTGCTGCAGCCTGACCTGTCTGTCTGCTGAGAACACACACCTCACCCACACCGCTGCAGCCTGATCTGTCTGTCTGCTGAGAACACACACCTCACCCACACCGCTGCAGCCTGATCTGTCTGTCTGCTGAGAACACACACCTCACCCACACCGCTGCAGCCTGACCTGTCTGTCTGCTGAGAACACACACCTCACCCACACCGCTGCAGCCTGACCTGTCTGTCTGCTGAGAACACACACCTCACCCACACCGCTGCAGCCTGACCTGTCTGTCTGCTGAGAACACACACCTCACCCACACCGCTGCAGCCTGATCTGTCTGTCTGCTGAGAACACACACCTCACCCACACCGCTGCAGCCTGACCTGTCTGTCTGCTGAGAACACACACCTCACCCACACCGCTGCAGCCTGATCTGTCTGTCTGCTGAGAACACACACCTCACCCACACCGCTGCAGCCTGATCTGTCTGTCTGCTGAGAACACACACCTCACCCACACTGCTGCAGCCTGACCTGTCTGTCTGCTGAGAACACACACCTCACCCACACTGCTGCAGCCTGACCTGTCTGTCTGCTGAGAACACACACCTCACCCACACTGCTGCAGCCTGACCTGTCTGTCTGCTGAGAACACACACCTCACCCACACTGCTGCAGCCTGACCTGTCTGTCTGCTGAGAACACACACCTCACCCACACCGCTGCAGCCTGACCTGTCTGTCTGCTGAGAACACACACCTCACCCACACTGCTGCAGCCTGACCTGTCTGTCTGCTGAGAACACACACCTCACCCACACTGCTGCAGCCTGACCTGTCTGTCTGCTGAGAACACACACCTCACCCACACCGCTGCAGCTTGACCTGTCTGTCTGCTGAGAACACACACCTCACCCACACCGCTGCAGCCTGACCTGTCTGTCTGCTGAGAACACACACCTCACCCACACCGCTGCAGCCTGACCTGTCTGTCTGCTGAGAACACACACCTCACCCACACCGCTGCAGCCTGATCTGTCTGTCTGCTGAGAACACACACCTCACCCACACTGCTGCAGCCTGACCTGTCTGTCTGCTGAGAACACACACCTCACCCACACCGCTGCAGCCTGACCTGTCTGTCTGCTGAGAACACACACCTCACCCACACCGCTGCAGCCTGACCTGTCTGTCTGCTGAGAACACACACCTCACCCACACTGCTGCAGCCTGACCTGTCTGTCTGCTGAGAACACACACCTCACCCACACTGCTGCAGCCTGACCTGTCTGTCTGCTGAGAACACACACCTCACCCACACCGCTGCAGCCTGACCTGTCTGTCTGCTGAGAACACACACCTCACCCACACTGCTGCAGCCTGACCTGTCTGTCTGCTGAGAACACACACCTCACCCACACTGCTGCAGCCTGACCTGTCTGTCTGCTGAGAACACACACCTCACCCACACCGCTGCAGCCTGATCTGTCTGTCTGCTGAGAACACACACCTCACCCACACCGCTGCAGCCTGATCTGTCTGTCTGCTGAGAACACACACCTCACCCACACCGCTGCAGCCTGACCTGTCTGTCTGCTGAGAACACACACCTCACCCACACCGCTGCAGCCTGACCTGTCTGTCTGCTGAGAACACACACCTCACCCACACTGCTGCAGCCTGACCTGTCTGTCTGCTGAGAACACACACCTCACCCACACCGCTGCAGCCTGATCTGTCTGTCTGCTGAGAACACACACCTCACCCACACCGCTGCAGCCTGACCTGTCTGTCTGCTGAGAACACACACCTCACCCACACCGCTGCAGCCTGATCTGTCTGTCTGCTGAGAACACACACCTCACCCACACCGCTGCAGCCTGATCTGTCTGTCTGCTGAGAACACACACCTCACCCACACTGCTGCAGCCTGACCTGTCTGTCTGCTGAGAACACACACCTCACCCACACTGCTGCAGCCTGACCTGTCTGTCTGCTGAGAACACACACCTCACCCACACTGCTGCAGCCTGACCTGTCTGTCTGCTGAGAACACACACCTCACCCACACTGCTGCAGCCTGACCTGTCTGTCTGCTGAGAACACACACCTCACCCACACCGCTGCAGCCTGACCTGTCTGTCTGCTGAGAACACACACCTCACCCACACTGCTGCAGCCTGACCTGTCTGTCTGCTGAGAACACACACCTCACCCACACTGCTGCAGCCTGACCTGTCTGTCTGCTGAGAACACACACCTCACCCACACCGCTGCAGCCTGATCTGTCTGTCTGCTGAGAACACACACCTCACCCACACTGCTGCAGCCTGACCTGTCTGTCTGCTGAGAACACACACCTCACCCACACTGCTGCAGCCTGACCTGTCTGTCTGCTGAGAACACACACCTCACCCACACCGCTGCAGCCTGACCTGTCTGTCTGCTGAGAACACACACCTCACCCACACCGCTGCAGCCTGACCTGTCTGTCTGCTGAGAACACACACCTCACCCACACTGCTGCAGCCTGACCTGTCTGTCTGCTGAGAACACACACCTCACCCACACTGCTGCAGCCTGACCTGTCTGTCTGCTGAGAACACACACCTCACCCACACTGCTGCAGCCTGATCTGTCTGTCTGCTGAGAACACACACCTCACCCACACTGCTGCAGCCTGACCTGTCTGTCTGCTGAGAACACACACCTCACCCACACCGCTGCAGCCTGACCTGTCTGTCTGCTGAGAACACACACCTCACCCACACTGCTGCAGCCTGATCTGTCTGTCTGCTGAGAACACACACCTCACCCACACTGCTGCAGCCTGACCTGTCTGTCTGCTGAGAACACACACCTCACCCACACTGCTGCAGCCTGACCTGTCTGTCTGCTGAGAACACACACCTCACCCACACTGCTGCAGCCTGACCTGTCTGTCTGCTGAGAACACACACCTCACCCACACCGCTGCAGCTTGACCTGTCTGTCTGCTGAGAACACACACCTCACCCACACCGCTGCAGCCTGACCTGTCTGTCTGCTGAGAACACACACCTCACCCACACTGCTGCAGCCTGACCTGTCTGTCTGCTGAGAACACACACCTCACCCACACTGCTGCAGCCTGATCTGTCTGTCTGCTGAGAACACACACCTCACCCACACTGCTGCAGCCTGACCTGTCTGTCTGCTGAGAACACACACCTCACCCACACTGCTGCAGCCTGACCTGTCTGTCTGCTGAGAACACACACCTCACCCACACTGCTGCAGCCTGACCTGTCTGTCTGCTGAGAACACACACCTCACCCACACCGCTGCAGCTTGACCTGTCTGTCTGCTGAGAACACACACCTCACCCACACCGCTGCAGCCTGACCTGTCTGTCTGCTGAGAACACACACCTCACCCACACTGCTGCAGCCTGACCTGTCTGTCTGCTGAGAACACACACCTCACCCACACTGCTGCAGCCTGATCTGTCTGTCTGCTGAGAACACACACCTCACCCACACTGCTGCAGCCTGACCTGTCTGTCTGCTGAGAACACACACCTCACCCACACTGCTGCAGCCTGACCTGTCTGTCTGCTGAGAACACACACCTCACCCACACTGCTGCAGCCTGACCTGTCTGTCTGCTGAGAACACACACCTCACCCACACTGCTGCAGCCTGATCTGTCTGTCTGCTGAGAACACACACCTCACCCACACTGCTGCTGCCCGGCCTTGCACACTTAACCCAGAGTTCATCAAAGCAAGAACACACACCTACACACACAAACCTAAATGAACACCCACACCACACATAAATGAGCACGTACACACACGTCAGGAAACGTGTCACTCGTCGGTGTATTAGAGCAGAATAGGGGTCTGGGAGCTGTTGCCTGGCTCTAAAGAGATGGACCAGAAATATCCTAGTCATTAATATTGCCATTTGATCTCTCCTCCTCTCTCTCTCTCTCTCGCTCTCTCTCCCTCTCGCTCTCTCTCGCTCTCGCTCTTGCTCTCGCTCTCTCTCTCTCTCTCTCTCTCTCTCTCTCTCTCTCTCTCTCTCTCTCTCTCACACACACACACACATATACACGGGTGTAGGTACAAACACTTAAAAACATACTTACACACTGGCAGGCAGGCAGGTACAAACCCCCGCCCCCCACACACACACACAGCAGGCAGGATGAAAGAGCCCCGGGGTTTGTATGCCACTGTTTGGTACTGAAACACTGAAACACTAAAACACTGGAACACTGGAACTCTGAAAACCTGAAACACTAAAACACTGAAACACTGAAACACTGAAACACTGAAACACTGGAACTCTGAAAACCTGAAACACTGAAACACTGAAACACTGAAACACTGGGACTAGGAAACTCTGGAAGACTAGAAGGCTGAAAAGCTGTACTTGGACAACATTTATAACATGTTGTATTTAAGTGTATTTAAAATGGACAATTACAATCTGCTATCATAGGTAACCTGTGAAGACAATCTTACTGTAATATTTCTGCATATGGAATCAGTTTTTAGAATGTGGAGAGTGAAAGATACATTTCAAATGTATTCAGTACCGGTCCTAGCACATTTGGCACCCTAGGCAAGATTTATCTCGAGCACCCCCCCCCCCCTCGGAGCACAAATCGGGGTGCCGGTCTGGAGGAGCAGTTCAGGGATCCCTTCCTCCAGAGACGCACACCGTAGGCTAAGCACAGTTACACTGTAAGAACAGAGATCAAGGTAAACACTTGTACGTGAATGAAAGAGAGAGGTTTTCAACGTGACCTCAAACATCAAGACAGTGTCAGCCTGATGAAACAGGAAGTCAGTGTCAGCCTGAAGAAACAGGAAGTCAGTGTCAGCCTGATGAAACAGGAAGTCAGTGTCAGCCTGATGAAACAGGAAGTCAGTGTCAGCCTGAAGAAACAGGAAGTCAGTGTCCGCCTGATGAAACAGGAAGTCAGTGTCAGCCTGATGAAACAGGAAGTCAGTGTCAGCCTGATGAAACAGGAAGTCAGTGTCAGCCTGAAGAAACAGGAAGTCAGTGTCCGCCTGATGAAACAGGAAGTCAGTGTCAGCCTGATGAAACAGGAAGTCAGTGTCAGCCTGATGAAACAGGAAATCAGTGTCAGCCTGATGAAACAGGAAGTCAGTGTCAGCCTGATGAAACAGGAAGTCAGTGTCAGCCTGAAGAAACAGGAAGTCAGTGTCAGCCTGATGAAACAGGAAGTCAGTGTCAGCCTGATGAAACAGGAAGTCAGTGTCAGCCTGAAGAAACAGGAAGTCAGTGTCAGCCTGAAGAAACAGGAAGTCAGTGTCAGCCTGATGAAACAGGAAGTCAGTGTCAGCCTGATGAAACAGGAAGTCAGTGTCAGCCTGATGAAACAGGAAGTCAGTGTCAGCCTGATGAAACAGGAAGTCAGTGTCAGCCTGAAGAAACAGGAAGTCAGTGTCAGCCTGATGAAACAGGAAGTCAGTGTCAGCCTGATGAAACAGGAAGTCAGTGTCAGCCTGAAGAAACAGGAAGTCAGTGTCAGCCTGATGAAACAGGAAGTCAGTGTCAGCCTGAAGAAACAGGAAGTCAGTGTCAGCCTGATGAAACAGGAAGTCAGTGTCAGCCTGATGAAACAGGAAGTCAGTGTCAGCCTGAAGAAACAGGAAGTCAGTGTCCGCCTGATGAAACAGGAAGTCAGTGTCAGCCTGAAGAAACAGGAAGTCAGTGTCAGCCTGATGAAACAGGAAGTCAGTGTCAGCCTGATGAAACAGGAAGTCAGTGTCAGCCTGAAGAAACAGGAAGTCAGTGTCAGCCTGAAGAAACAGGAAGTCAGTGTCAGCCTGATGAAACAGGAAGTCAGTGTCAGCCTGAAGAAACAGGAAGTCAGTGTCAGCCTGATGAAACAGGAAGTCAGTGTCAGCCTGATGAAACAGGAAGTCAGTGTCAGCCTGAAGAAACAGGAAGTCAGTGTCCGCCTGATGAAACAGGAAGTCAGTTTCCGAGGAGAGGAGCTGCTTCATGTGAGCTGTAAAGACTAGCTCCCCAGCCACAGCTGGGAATACCGTTAATTTAGCACCATGGGCGGTTGGTTTGTATATGTGTGTGGGTGTGTGTGTGTGTATGTGTTAGTGTGTGTGTGTGTGTGTGTGTGTGTATGTGTGTGTGTGTGTGTGTGTGTGTATGTGTGAGTGTATGTGTGTGTATGTGTGTGTGTGTGTGTGTATGTGTGAGTGTATGTGTGTGTATGTGTGTGTGTGTGTTGGCGGGGGTGGGCATTCTGCCACCTGCCCCCAGTGCTGCCCCCAGTGCAGAGGCATGAATATTAATATCATGTTCTGGGTCTGTGTCAGGCCTCAAGCAGACACACGCACACATACATACATACACACACACACACACACACACACACACACACACACACACACACACACACACACACACACACTAACACATATAAACAGACACACACACACTCAATCCTCCCACACACTAGTAACCCTGTAACTTCCAGTTTTCTTATCAGGACAGTCAACTCTCAATTCTTACACTGTCTGGTAGCTGTGTTTCTGTCTGGCAATGCCGTGTTGTGCTGTGTTGTATTGTGTTGTATTGTGCTGTGTTGTGCTGTTGTGTTGTGCTGTGTTGTATTGTGCTGTGTTGTGTTGTATATTGTGCTGTGTTGTGTTGTACTGTGTTGTGCTGTGTTGTGCTGTGTTGTGTTGTATTGTGCTGTGTTGTGTTGTACTGTGTTGTGTTGTGCTGTGTTGTGCTGTATTGTGTTGTGTTGTACTGTGTTGTGTTGTGTTGTGCTGTGCTGTGCTGTGCTGTGTTGTGATGTGTTGTGTTGTGATGTGTTGTGCTGTGTTGTGATGTGTTGTGTTGTGTTGTGTTGGGCTGTGTTGTGTTGTGTTGAACTGTGTTGTGTTGTGCTGTGATGTGTTGTGCTGTGTTGTGTTGTGATGTGTTGTGCTGTGTTGTGATGTGTTGTGCTGGGTTGTGATGTGTTGTGCTGTGTTGTGATGTGATGTGTTGTGCTGTGTTGTGCTGTGTTGTGATGTGTTGTGATGTGTTGTGCTGTGTTGTGCTGTGCTGTGCTGTGTTGTGTTGTGTTGTACTGTGTTGTGCTGTGTTGTGATGTGTTGTGCTGTGTTGTGTTGTGCTGTGCTGTGTTGTGCTGTGCTGTGTTGTGATGTGTTGTGCTGTGTTGTGCTGTGTTGTGCTGTGTTGTGTTGTGTTGTACTGTGTTGTGTTGTGTTGTGCTGTGTTGTGCTGTGTTGTGATGTGTTGTACTGTGTTGTGTTTTGCTGTGTTGTGCTGTGTTGTGCTGTGTTGTGATGTGTTGTGATGTGTTGTGTTGTATTGTGCTGTGTTGTGCTGTTGTGTTGTGCTGTGTTGTATTGTGCTGTGTTGTGTTGTATATTGTGCTGTGTTGTGTTGTACTGTGTTGTGCTGTGTTGTGCTGTGTTGTGTTGTATTGTGCTGTGTTGTGTTGTACTGTGTTGTGTTGTGCTGTGTTGTGCTGTATTGTGTTGTGTTGTACTGTGTTGTGTTGTGTTGTGCTGTGCTGTGCTGTGCTGTGTTGTGATGTGTTGTGTTGTGATGTGTTGTGCTGTGTTGTGATGTGTTGTGTTGTGTTGTGTTGGGCTGTGTTGTGTTGTGTTGAACTGTGTTGTGTTGTGCTGTGATGTGTTGTGCTGTGTTGTGTTGTGATGTGTTGTGCTGTGTTGTGATGTGTTGTGCTGGGTTGTGATGTGTTGTGCTGTGTTGTGATGTGATGTGTTGTGCTGTGTTGTGCTGTGTTGTGATGTGTTGTGATGTGTTGTGCTGTGTTGTGCTGTGCTGTGCTGTGTTGTGTTGTGTTGTACTGTGTTGTGCTGTGTTGTGATGTGTTGTGCTGTGTTGTGTTGTGCTGTGCTGTGTTGTGCTGTGTTGTGATGTGTTGTGCTGTGTTGTGCTGTGTTGTGCTGTGTTGTGTTGTGTTGTACTGTGTTGTGTTGTGTTGTGCTGTGTTGTGCTGTGTTGTGATGTGTTGTACTGTGTTGTGTTTTGCTGTGTTGTGCTGTGTTGTGCTGTGTTGTGATGTGTTGTGATGTGTTGTGTTGTATTGTGCTGTGTTGTGCTGTTGTGTTGTGCTGTGTTGTATTGTGCTGTGTTGTGTTGTATATTGTGCTGTGTTGTGTTGTACTGTGTTGTGCTGTGTTGTGCTGTGTTGTGTTGTATTGTGCTGTGTTGTGTTGTACTGTGTTGTGTTGTGCTGTGTTGTGCTGTATTGTGTTGTGTTGTACTGTGTTGTGCTGTGCTGTGTTGTGTTGTGTTGTGCTGTGTTGTGATGTGTTGTGTTGTGATGTGTTGTGCTGTGTTGTGATGTGTTGTGTTGTGTTGGGCTGTGTTGTGTTGTGTTGAACTGTGTTGTGTTGTGCTGTGATGTGTTGTGCTGTGTTGTGTTGTGATGTGTTGTGCTGTGTTGTGATGTGTTGTGCTGGGTTGTGATGTGTTGTGCTGTGTTGTGATGTGTTGTGCTGTGTTGTGCTGTGTTGTGATGTGTTGTGATGTGTTGTGCTGTGTTGTGCTGTGCTGTGTTGTGTTGTGTTGTACTGTGTTGTGCTGTGTTGTGATGTGTTGTGCTGTGTTGTGTTGTGCTGTGTTGTGCTGTGCTGTGTTGTGATGTGTTGTGCTGTGTTGTGCTGTGTTGTGCTGTGTTGTGTTGTGTTGTGTTGTACTGTGTTGTGTTGTGCTGTGTTGTGCTGTGTTGTGCTGTGTTGTGATGTGTTGTACTGTGTTGTGTTTTGCTGTGTTGTGATGTGTTGTGCTGTGGGTTGGACAGGGATACTTTCATGCTGGCCACCACAACACGTCCTCTAGGTGTTAAAACAGCTGAGACAGGTGTATTTTCTGTATTGCTGACATTGGCAGTTGGCCAGTATCAAATTCACTCACACACACAGGCGCACGTACAGTACATACGCACACATGCACACACACCCCCGCACGCACACACATGCACACACACTCACACACACTGCAGAGAGTGTGGAGTGAAAACACATTGACACACAGCAAGCTCAGAGAGAATACACTGGAGTTGAGACAGACTGACAGCAGGCACAGTGGGAGAGATTAGGGGACGACACGGGGGAGGGGGGAGGAGGGAGGGGGGAGGAGGGGGGAGACTGGAGAGCGTGGAGAGGAGGTGAGAGAGGATGTGAGAGAGGGAGATTGGGGAGTGGACCAGAGGGGAGAGAGAGATTGAGAAGTGGACTGGAGAGGAGAGAGAGAGATTGGGGAGTGGACAGGAGAGGAGAGAAGAGAGAGAGATAGAGAGATAGAGATAGAGAGAGAGAGAGAGAGAGAGAGAGAGAGGAGAGAGAGAGAGAGAGAGAGAGAGAGAGAGAGAGAGAGAGAGAGAGAGAGAGAGAGAGAGAGAGAGAGAGAGAAGAGAAGAGAGAGAGAGAAAGAGAGAGAAAGAGAGAGAAGAGAGAGAAAAGAGAGAAAGAGAAAGAGAGAGAGAGACATTGGGTAGTGGACCGGAGGGAAGAGAGAGTGGTGATTTTCTGTCCTCCTTTGACTTATCCAATAACAACGTTGTTCTTCTGACTGCAGGCTCAAGCATCACTCTGAGGAAAGTTCTACTGTCTGAAACTGTTTAATCTCTGCTCTCCCTTTCTCCTCATCTCTGCTCTCCCTCTCCTTCGCCATCTCTCTCCCAGTCAGGAGGAGGGGGGAGGGGAAGGCCTGGCAGGGGGACCACCCTGTCATTCTCTGTCTTCCCTCCGTGAACATGGAGGGCGTGTGACTGCGTGCGGAATTCTACAGCTCTTTAGCCATCTTGTCCCGCCCCCAAGCTCTGCATGTGAAGCGCAACAAGCGCACTCATGAATATTCATAGCAGACTGGAAGCCTAAGTGCACTGATGCAGGGGTCACATGACCTCTGTGGGGTTCAGAGCTGTGCAGCAGGGAGATCACCCCGGCACTGGACTGTCTTCCAGAGCACAGGAGGTCATGGAGCCCCCAGTGGTGAGCGGAGGAGGTGCCGCAGAGGACGACTGGAGAAACTGAGAGCGTTCCAGGAGGGCAGGGAGGGAAATGTGTCTGGATGTCTGCGTGTCTCCCTCCTCCCTCCTCTTCTCTCTGTCCCCCTCCACCTCCCTCTTGTCCTCCATCGCCTCTCCTTCTACCTGCTCTTTCTCCTCCCTCTTGTTGTCCTCTTCCCTTTCTCTCCCTCCTCCTCCCTCCTCCTCCCTTCTCCTCCCTCCTATTCCCCCCTCCCCCTGCCAGGCCTTCCCCTCCTCCTCCCTCCTCTTCCCCCCCTCCTCCTGCCAGGCCTTCCCCTCCTCCTCCCTCCTCTTCCCCCCCTCCCCCTGCCAGGCCTTCCCCTCCTCCTCCCTCCTCTTCCCCCCCTCCCCCTGCCAGGCCTTCCCCTCCTCCTCCCTCCTCTTCCCCCCCTCCCCCTGCCAGGCCTTCCCCTCCTCCTCCCTCCTCTTCCCCCCCTCCCCCTGCCAGGCCTTCCCCTCCTCCTCCCTCCTCTTCCCCCCCTCCCCCTGCCAGGCCTTCCCCTCCTCCTCCCTCCTCTTCCCCCCCTCCCCCTGCCAGGCCTTCCCCTCCTCCTCCCTCCTCTTCCCCCCCTCCCCCTGCCAGGCCTTCCCCTCCTCCTCCCTCCTCTTCCCCCCCTCCCCCTGCCAGGCCTTCCCCTCCTCCTCCCTCCTCTTCCCCCCCTCCCCCTGCCAGGCCTTCCCCTCCTCCTCCCTCCTCTTCCCCCCCTCCCCCTGCCAGGCCTTCCCCTCCTCCTCCCTCCTCTTCCCCCCCTCCCCCTGCCAGGCCTTCCCCTCCTCCTCCCTCCTCTTCCCCCCCTCCCCCTGCCAGGCCTTCCCCTCCTCCTCCCTCCTTCTGTAAGCATGTGGCTGCAGTCAGCAGATGTCCTGAGGTTAGAGGATGGGTAGCTCTTGTCATGTGGTTCATACATAACATATCAGACCTCCATGTAGGACATCCTTTAAATACGAGGAAACTCATAAAAGACTTAGTGTCTTCCTCGAATCCCCTCCCTGGAGATGTGTGAAGTGTGTGGTGTTTGTGCATGCATGTGCGTTAGTGTGTGTGTATGTATGTGTATGTAAGCATGTTTATAAGTGTGTGTGTGTGTGTGTTAGGGTAAGTATGAGAGGCCGTATAGGCCATAATTCATACTTGGTCTCACATACATGCCATGACCTCACATATATACCATTATACTCTCACATATATACCATTATACTCTCACATACATACCATTATACTCTCACATATACACTATTATACACTCACATATACACCATTATACTCTCACATATACACCATTATACTCTCACATATACACCATTATACTCTCACATATACACCATTATACTCTCACATATACACCATTATACTCTTGCACATAAACTGGCATACTCTCTTACACACACAAAAATACCGTCTTATATGCACCATCATAATAAAGTATGACAATATATGTAAGAGACAAATAGTATGTGTGAAACAGAAAGTTATTATATGTAAGAGAATAACAGGATGTGTAAGAGAGAATACTTATCTATGTGAGAGAGAATACTTGTCTATGTGAGAGAGAATACTTGTGTATGTGAGAGAGAATACTTGTCTATGTGAGAGAGAATACTTGTCTATGTGAGAGAGTTTGATTGAAACGGAAGGCAGTTTGATTGAAAAGGAAGTAGTACTGAATTCTCAGTTCCTGATTGGCTTACACATGAAGAAGGATTTGGGGTAGATGTAGCTAACGCCCACCTTCCCTATCAAGACGAGACTGAGTGACATGATAAGATGGCAGAGAGTGGGCGGCTTAATGAAGCCATTGGACTCATTAATAACATTTTATTAACATTTTATTAACATTTTATACTCCAAATGCTGCGGTACTACTCTGAAGGTAGTCTCGACGAAGAGGTGGGGGAGGGGCGAGAGGTGGGGGAGGATGGTTGGTCTGTCCAAAGGGGGTCTGACCCAGAAAGGTCATGTTTACCCTGGCTAGCTGTGCAGGAGTCACATGGGTACATGATGGGCACCTGCCCAAACTACAGAGAGACGAATAGTCAGACAGCAAGTTCATATTCATGCTTGTCTTCATGTGAAGGGAACTGCCAGATAGATAAACACACACATGAATGGGCCAGCTAAACAGGTAAATACCTTGTTAAATTTCATTCACATTTTCGGAATTTATGCTACCACCTCACTGGCTGAGACTTTCCCTCACCGCCACCACCAGCCAATCAGAGCTGGCTTGTTGCACTGTCTCTGGGCCGGAATGGTCATTAAATATTGATTCTAAGGAGGGAATGGATTTACGTTGTGTTCAAAATGGTGAGATGTTGACTGGACACCAGGGAGTTATGAAACATCAGCATGATACCCAAGTCTGGTGGAACAACAACCAACACAGTTACAGAGAAGCAATCATCCACTCTGGAGGACAGAGAAGCTGAGCATTCAAATATTAAAGAAGCAGAACTGCTCACAAATGTTGGTTTGTGTTTTGCCGTCTTAATTCACCCAGCATGTAACTCACAGCACATAAGACGTGGACACGTTTAGCTCGGTGGTTAGAGGGATTGACAGCAGCTCGAGAGTTTGCAGGTTCAAACCCCTTCCACACACGTTGCATTGCATTACGTGTTTAGGGACTCAGGTGGCTGAGCGGTTAGGGAATCGGGCTAGTAATCTGAAGGTTGCCAGTTCGATTCCTGGCTGTGTCAAAATGACGTTGTGTCCTCGGGCAAGGCACTTCACCCTACTTGCCTCGGGGGGAATGTCCCTGTACTTACTGTAAGTCACTCTGGATAAGAGCGTCTGCTAAATGACTAAATATAAATGTATAGTGAACACATTACTGTCTAGTACAGTGCTGTCTAGTACAGTGCTGTCTAGTACAGTACTGTAGGGCAAAGTGCACCAAAACAACTTTCATACTCTCTCTTACTTTCTCTCTCTGACTCCCTCTCTCTCTCTCTCTCTCTCTCTCTCTCTCTCTCTCTCTCTCTCTCTCTCTCTCTCTCTGTCTCTCTCTCACACTCTCTCAATCTTTTTATCTCTCTCACACACACACACACACTCTCTCACACACTCTCTCTCTCACTCGCTCTCTCTCTCTCACAATCTCTCTCTCTCACACTCTCTCACACTTTTTCTCTCTCTCTCACTGGCTCTCTCTCTCACTCTCTCTCTCTCTCTCTCTCTCTCTCTCTCTCTCTCTCTCTCTCTCTCTCTCTCTCTCTCTCTCTCTCTCTCTCTCTCTCTCTCTCTCTCACACGCTCTCTCTGTCTGCCCATGGTGGGGTGTATTGGTCTATTGATGACTTGGACTGGAGGCCACTGTTATGCTAGAGTAAGCACAGGTTCCTCTGTCGACAGGGACCTGCCAGCTTGGGCTGGCGTTCTTCAATCGATGCAAAACCTATCATCAAAAAAAGATGCAACCCCCTGTGTAGTTCTCCACCTCTCTCCATCCCTCCCTCCACCTCCCTCCACCTCTCTCCATCCCTCTCTCCACCCCTCTCCACCCCTCTCTCCATCCCTCTCTCCACCCCTCTCCACCCCTCTCTCCATCCCTCTCCGCAGTCTGGGAGCCACAGGATGCAAACGCAATGCAGGGAGTGGAACGTAGAGCTGGGACGCCCAGAGGAGAGCACCCCCTCAGCACCAGGTACACACACACACACACACACACACACACACACACACAGACACACACACACACACTGCCCGCCCTGAGACACATGCGATCTGGGACTCCCTACCTAGAACATGCCTCTAATCTGAGGGAGAAATGGAAGGATTTACCATTGGCATGTGCTAATCCAGTTTTACCTTTTTAATATTGTACATTGTAATATCCTGGTTCTTCATTTTACTATAAGGATGTATGTGAATAAGGTAAGACTTGTAACTAGAAAATGTAACTACCCTTCATTTATAACTAGTTTTTAATCATGTAACTGGTGCTTATTCATGTAACTAGTCCTTAATCATGAAACTAGACCTTCATCCTGTAAGTGGTGCTTCATCATGTAACTACCCCTTCATTTATAACTATTTCTTAATCATTTAACCAGTCCTTAATCATGTAACTGGTACTTAATCATGTAACTGGTGCTTAATCATCTAACTAGTCCTTCATGTAACCAGTCCTTAATCATGTAAGTGGTGCTTAATCATCTAACTAGTCCTTCATGTTACTAGTCCTTAATCATGTAACGGGTGCGTAATCATGTAAGTGGTGCTTAATCATCTAACTAGTCCTTCATGTTACTAGTCCTTAATCATGTAAGGGGTGCGTAATCATGTAAGTGGTGCTTCGTTTGTAACATATGCTGTAGCTGCTGAATGACTTGTAGTCCCCTCTCACCTTGAGCCAGGGGCTGGTGTGGAGGTCTGTCAGAAGGGGGACTGGCTGGGCTGGTGTGGAGGTCTGTGAGAAGGGGGACTGGCTGGGCTGGTGTGGAGGTCTGTGAGAAGGGGGACTGGCTGGGCTGGTGTGGAGGTCTGTCAGAAGGGGGACTGGCTGGGCTGGTGTGGAGGTCTGTCAGAAGGGGGACTGGCTGGGCTGGTGTGGAGGTCTGTGAGAAGGGGGACTGGCTGGGCTGGTGTGGAGGTCTGTGAGAAGGGAGACTGGCTGGGCTGGTGTGGAGGTCTGTCAGAAGGGAGACTGGCTGGGCTGGTGTGGAGGTCTGTCAGAAGGGAGACATTACATAGTATTCATACAGACAGTACAGTTTCATCCAAAGCAACGTCCAAATCGTGCGTATAGACAGCAGGTCTGCATGCTGCTGGTTGATGCTCAGTATGCTGTCAGATGGGGGGTGATCACAGACAGGTGGAGGAACAGCGTTGCTCGTCTCCAGCCAGCTGTGGTCCTGCGCACCTCTGGCCCAGCTGAACGGCAGCGGCGGCCTGATCACAGAGCCGCCGCCCTTCTGCGCTCTCCTTCTCTCTTCCTCCTCATATTTCTCTCTTTCTCTCCCTGTCTTGCCCTCGCAACCCTCTCTCTCTCTGCTCCAACTCTCTCCATCTTTCTCACTCGTTTTCTCTTTTTCTCACTTTTTCTCTCTTTCTCTCCTCATGTTCATACGTCTACCTTTTCCTACATTCTCTCTCTCCAGTTCTCCTCACTAGTTAGAGCTGCAGCCTACGGTGGAGCCTGTGTTGGGTCTGGCCTGCTGCCAGTCGCTCCGGGTCAGAGATGGTATGAATAACGGTCCAGGAAGGATCCCAGGGGTCCACTGAATCACTGAGGTGTCTGTGGAGAGCCTGAGAGGGCGCACTGTGCCCAGTCACACTGGCACTGGGCCGGGTTATGGCAGTTAGAGAGACAGGGTCTGGTTATGGTAGTTAGAAAGACAGGGTCTGGCTATGATAGTTAGAGAGACAGGGTCTGGCTATGATAGTTAGAGAGACAGGGTCTGGCTATGATAGTTAGAGAGACAGGGTCTGGCTATGATAGTTAGAGAGACAGGGTCTGGCTATGATAGTTAGAGAGACAGGGCCTGGCTATGGTAGATATAGAGACAGGGTCTGGCTATGGTAGTTAGAGGTATGGGGCTTGGCTATGGTAGTTAGAGATATGGGGCTTGGCTATGGTAGTTAGAGGTATGGGGCTTGGCTATGGTAGTTAGAGGTATGGGGCTTGGCTATGGTAGTTAGAGGTATGGGGCTTGGCTATGGTAGTTAGAGATATGGGGCTTGGCTATGGTAGTTAGGGGAAGTGGAGCAGCTCTCATAGAGACACTGGATTGAGAGATTGACAGGTGAGAGGGAGCCTGGGCACTCTATGCCTCCAACCTCTCTGTCTCTCATCACAAGTCTGTCTCATGTTAGGGTGACCCTTACAGTAGCTCATGTGGATCAGCACTCAAGGTCTTTCACCGCGCATGTTGCTCTGAGAGAGCAATTGGGGAACCTTCTATTCTATAAATTAGAGAGATTAGAACACTTAAAAAGTCCTCTATTGTTAGCAGGCGGAAGGGAAGGTGATGTGCTGTTAGAAAGAAGGAGAGCAGTGTGTGCTTTAAGAAGAGTGCAGAGTGATGTGTGTTCCAAGCAAACAGAGGAGGAGGGGAACCCAACAACATGAAATAATCACAAGTGAGGGGAGAGAGGGCTGCCTCTGCCTCTGTACTGAACTTCGCTCCTCCTCCACCTTCCCTCATCCCTCGGTTCCACCCTGGCTCCCTCCGCCCTCCTTCCTGTGCCTCTCTCCTCCTCTGTCTCCCTCCTCCCTCCTTCCTGTGCCTCTCCTCTCTCCTCCTCTGTCTCCCTCCTCCCTCCTTCCTGTGCCTCTCCTCTCTCCTCCTCTGTCTCCCTCCTCCCTCCTTCCTGTGCCTCTCCTCTCTCCTCCTCTGTCTCCCTCCTCCCTCCTTCCTGTGTCTCTCCTCCTCTGTCTCCCTCCTCCCTCCTTCCTGTGTCTCTCCTCTCTCCTCCTCTGTCTCCCTCCTCCCTCCTTCCTGTGCCTCTCTCCTCTCCTCCTGTGTCTCCCAGAGCTGTTTCGTGTCCTGCCTGTGGCGCTGGGTGTGCTTCTCCTGTGCATCTCCCCCAAAACAGACTCGCACACACACCTCGTCCCCACCAGCTCCTGTTCTCTCTGTCCCGAGGGACCAGTACTTGACTGGCTCTGTCCTGGTGGCACCCTGCCTCTCTGCCTGTCACCTCCCTCCCTCCCTCTGTGTCACCTTCCCCCCCTACTTCCTTCCCTGCCTCCCCCTCCCTCCTTTTCTCCCTTTCTGTCTCCACCCCTCCCTCCCTCCTTCTCTCCCATCTTCCCTTCCTGCCCCCCATCCCTCTTCCCTCCCTCTCTGCCCCCTCCCTCTAAGGCCACCCTATAGAGTCAGATGAAGTCAGACCATCTACCCTCCCCGACCCTGCCCTGTAACAGGATTTCATATTGTTGAAGGCCACAGGTTCTCCCAGTCGGTAGAGGCAGCCTGCTGTGTTGATTGGTGACAGGCTGAATCTTGGAATCTGTTTCAAATGGGTTTAAAAATAGACCTGTTCCCCTCGCCACCCACTCTGCCGTGCCCCCTCCCCCTATGAACACCCTCTCTTCTCATCATTGTTCAGCTCCACCTGCACCACCAACCACTGCTTCAGTATGTGTGCCTTGTGTGTGCTTTGTGTGTATCTTGTGTGTATATGTGTTTGTGTGTGTCTGTATGTGTCTGCTAAATGAATAAATGTAATGTAATGTATGTGTGTGTGGGTGTTTGGTGTTTGGTGAGTGAAGACAAGGGACAGTGAGAATTTCTTCAGGCACCAGAAGAGACGCCCACAGATGGTGTCCTGCTGTGGAGGACCCCTGCAGACACTCACACACACTCTGTTCTCAACACACTCACCAAGTCCTCAACACACACACACACTCTGTCCTCAACACAGACACACACACACTCTGTCCTCAACACACACACACACACTCTGTCCTCAACACAAACACACACACACTC
Source organism: Osmerus eperlanus (assembly GCF_963692335.1). NCBI lineage: Eukaryota > Metazoa > Chordata > Actinopteri > Osmeriformes > Osmeridae > Osmerus > Osmerus eperlanus. The sequence continues at coordinate 3,683,397 of NC_085023.1, read as the reverse complement.
TGTCCTCAACACACACACACACACTCTGTCCTCAACACAAACACACACACACTCTGTCCTCAACACAAACACACACACACTCTGTCCTCAACACACACACACTCTGTCCTCAACACAAACACACACTCTGTCCTCAACACACACACACACACTCTGTCCTCAACACAAACACACACACACTCTGTCCTCAACACAAACACACACACACTCTGTCCAACACACACACACTCTGTCCTCAACACAAACACACACACACTCTGTCCTCAACACACACACACTCTGTCCTCAACACACACACTCTGTCCTCAACACACACACACTCTGTTCTCAACACACATACTCTGTACACACACACACACCAGTGTGGTAGGATAGACAGGGTAGATATCAATGTGGTAGGATAGACAGGGTAGATATCAGTGTGGTAGGATAGACAGGGTAGATATCAGTGTGGTAGGATAAACAGGGTAGATATCAGTGTGGTAGGATAGACAGGGTAGATATCAGTGTGGTAGGACAGACAGGGTAAAATAGAGTGGGCAGGGTAGATATCAGTGTGGTAGGATAGACAGGGTAGATATCAGTGTGGTAGGATAGACAGGGTAGATAACAGTGTGGTAGGATAGACGAAATAGAGTGGGTAGATATCAGTATGGCACAGCTACCTCCAGAGAGGCCTTCCTCATAGACACACACAACATTTGACACCTAATCAAACTATGCTAATGGTGTTCCATGGTTGACTACTTTTGGCATCGTTTGATAAACACAAACCACAGGTCTGCTTTAGTCAATGTTCATCAGAGTGACAAACTGCTAAAGTGGACAAAATACATAAACACTGCATGGTCAGTGGTCTCCTGCATGAAATATTAAAGATAAATGACCTTTAACACATTGGGGAAATAAATAAATACAATATCTGCAGCAAATGCTATTTGTTCTGTGGACTACAGTACGTGAGGTAATCTCTGAATCCATTTCATGGATCCTTTTCAAAGATTCTCTATTTGGCTAAAATATCTAGGATCTATTGTAAAATCAAACCCATGTTTGTGTCTTCGACTAAACAATACTTTAAATCAACGCTGTATAATGCTACATAACTATTCCACACAATGTGGTCGTTGTGGTTGTTTTGGACAACTGCTTTAGAACAGGCTCGCATCGCCAAAATGCAGCAATGATCCGGATGTGGTGGAGACCACAGCTTGACATGAAGAGCAGTATTTTAAAATCCGGCAGGTGGCGCTGTTGCCGTGTCCATCAACCCTCAATCCCCCCTTGAGGTGCGCCAACGTAGAGAAAAGCGCATCAGTTTGTGTCCGTGTGTGTTGAATAGAAGCCGCAGCATATGTGTGTATGACAAGCAGGACGATGATAGCTCTCCCCGGATACACTGGATATTTCTTATAGGCTAGCTGCGCTGTCTCCCGCTCTATGGCCGTAACCATGTACGGCGATGGAGAGGGCACCGTTTGGGACCGGGTCGGGCGCCCGCGGAGGGACTGCATGTGTTACCTTGGACCCCCCACTACGCTGATGCCCATGTAAGAACCATTCACTCTGTATACGGAAATCAGACTACTGCGAATGGACGACGGCGTTTGACGATAACAGAGTAGAACTAAAACTGTCTTTTGTAATTAATGCTCGTAGTACAATACTCGTTAGTTTAAGGACTATCAAGAGCGGCAAAATAAAGTATCCCAAAAATCTAACCTATTATATATCTAGGCCAAAAGATAAACTTAAAAAACAACAACACACACACAATCGCAGACACCTGTGCCATAAGTAACTGATCAACTCTGTTCATGTAGAAACGGTGTAACCGCAGACCATAGAGGCTGACCTACCTATGAGAACCCTTTACTCCGTGTTAGAATGTTATTTTATGTTCGGTTGTACGTGACGCGGTTGCAACGCCACAGTAACGAGTTCGTCTCCTTAAATCATTTTGTTTCTCAGCACCGCAGGGTGGCCTGCTCGCAGAAGAATGACACAAATAGGACCTTGTTTAACAAGTTCTAGACGATGGTGACTGGCTGCTATTTTCTGTACACAGCAAGATGACCAGTGGGTTATGTGCTCGAGTGCGTACACGCCGCCTCGGCTGTCACAAGCGCTTCACCCTCGTCTTTCAAAATCGTTTCTAATCGATTTATTCATTCGTTACCAAATCCACCGTACATATCTTTACTTACTCATCTTAATGGTGGGTTTGCATGGCGCAAGTACAGTATACAGCGATGCAGTTGACTAGTCACTTTAGTTTAGTGTCTCCCTTTCTCAACATCTCCGTAGCGCGAGGCCAGTGAGGGATGATTATTTCCCTCTCCATGCGCTCCCTGCAGCGGCGCGCGCGAATGTGGGTTCCACTGTTGGAGGAACACTGGCCGTTGCCTTCCTTCCTTGTGGTCTTTATTGTCTGCTATGGAGCTGAAATTATTCTAAACAGACAAATACCACCCTTCCATGCCCACAACCGCTTATTTGTTATGAACGGGCCTCCTCCTTTTGCCAAATGGTCTCACCTCGTGCCAAAGATTCCCGCCTCTCTCCTAACCGTCGCGCCCGCACCCCTTGTGTTCTCGCCTTTTCCAGCGGGATGCGAAGGTCTCCCGACGTCAGCCCCAGACGGCTATCGGACATCAGCCCCCAACTGAGACAGCTGAAGTACCTGGTCGTGGACGAAGCCATCAAAGAGGACTTGAAGTCGTCCCGTTCCGTGGAAGACATCAACAGCGCGTCCATCGAAGAGCGTATTCTGAGGATCACCGGTTACTACGGTTACCAACCTTGGAATGCAGTCTACAAAAACAGTAAGTCAAAGAGCGCTTTTGCCGGTTTGTAATGGCTATGCGGGGTCATTTTTTGGTCTGCTTGTCACTTGAATGTGGAAAACGTGCAGTGATCCTGTGGCACAGTTAGGCAACTGAAGTGACCTACATTAGTCTTTTTTTGAGACAAAGTGTTAGCTGTTTCCAAGAGCAGTCTGGAGCCCTTTCAAGATAATTAGCTGCATCAACTCATGAAACAGCAATTAGTCTGTGAATTACAGTGCAGCATATTTTTCATGAATTAATAACCTAGCTAATTACCATAGCGGTTGGAGAGGTACTTGAGAGGAGCTTGTACTGACAAGGTATTGAACCAGACACACATGCTAAGTTGGCAGATAGACAGACAGACAGACAGACAGACAGACAGACAGACAGACAGAAAGGCAGACAAGCAGGCGGAGAAGGACATGGTAAGACAGGAACAACCCAGGCATCCACACCAGGAATCCTCATCCACACGGCAAGGAACAAAGACACTGGAACAGGGTTTTAGTTGCCTGTAGCCCATCTGAAAGCTGTCAGTTCTGCCTTCCTCCATGCCTATGGTCTTCTTCATAAACATCTCAGCGTGGAAGCTGGAGTGTTCAGAAAGGCGTGCTGCTCCAGGATGGAGCCAGGTCGGCGTGGCTCCCCCCTCAGCGGGCAGCCAGGCCGTCTGTTGTGGTGTTGATTCACTGGTGCCTTTGTGAGCGTCCTGCGGAGAACCCTCGGAGAGACTCAGGAGGCGTGAAATGAGGCAGGGTTACATTCAGGGAGGGGGTGATGAACTGCCAGGGACAGACATAACTACTGGGGAGAAACCAGGGGGAGAGACCAGAGGGAGAGTCCAACGGGCTCGGAGAGACCAGGGGGAGGGAGAGACCCACGCCATTGAATTAATAGCGTAATAGTAGCTCAGCTGGCTAAAGCGATGTTTCTGAGAGGTGGTCTTCGTGTGCGTGAGTAAGAGGACCCTGGTAAGGAAGTAGTGAAGTAGGGAGGAAGGAAGCGATGAGTGAAGTGATGTAACCTGTACAGAGACTACTGGTACTCAGTTAGTCTGCCTGAGATGGTCTCTCTCTGGGACTGGTGTCTCTCTGGGTCTGGTCTCTCTCTGGTAACCTTCCTGAGACAGTTTCTCTCTGGGTCTGGTCTCTCTGTGCAGGGTCTACTGGTAGTACTGGTAGCCTGCCTGAGACGGTCTCTCTCTGGGTCTGGTCTCTCTGTGCAGGGTCTACTGGTAGTACTGGTAGCCTGCCTGAGACGGTCTCTCTCTGGGTCTGGTCTCTCTCTGGTAACCTTCCTGAAACAGTTTCTCTCTGGGTCTGGTCTCTCTGTGCAGGGTCTACTGGTAGTACTGGTAGCCTGCCTGAGACGGTCTCTCTCTGGGTCTGGTCTCTCTCTGGTAACCTTCCTGAAACAGTCTCTCTCTGGGTCTGGTCTCTCTGTGCAGGGTCTACTGGTAGTACTGGTAGCCTGTCTGAGACGGTCTCTCTCTGGGTCTGGTCTCTCTCTGGTAACCTTCCTGAGACAGTTTCTCTCTGGGTCTGGTCTCTCTGTGCAGGGTCTACTGGTAGTACTGGTAGCCTGCCTGAGACGGTCTCTCTCTGGGTCTGGTCTCTCTGTGCAGGGTCTACTGGTAGTACTGGTAGCCTGTCT